>NC_072401.2:167432196-167735227 GCF_028858775.2 Pan troglodytes | reverse complement strand
AGAAACTAGGGTTTTCCTAAAGCTCAACAACTGCAAAGATCTTTAGGTAGGATGCTGTGTGGTTCTGCAAATATTTCACAAAGTGCTTCAGTGAAATTTTATCTGCTATGCTTGGAGATTTATTTACAATCCTATTATTGAACCAAATTCACCAGAAGAGAAACCTGGATCTCAGTCAAAAAAGAGAAGCATGACTCGAATTTGCTGACCTGTAGAATGTGTGGCTTGAAAGCCTTTTCTTTGAACAGATGCATCAGAAACAAACCGAACAAACATTTTATTTCCAGTAGCCACAAGGGGATCTGGTATCTTGTTGCCACATAGTCGTCCAAGAATCGGTGACTTTTCTGTTTCTCCATCAAATACTTCTAAGTGGTCATAAGCACATTCTTGATGCTGCTCAATCTCAAATTCATTAAAGGCCTTTTTTAAAAAGAAGAAATAATTTTAAAAAAATCACTCAAAATGAGATAATTTTTGGGAAAGAAATACATATCAATAAAATATGTTCAGGGCATACTAATAATTTAATACATTTACAGCATAATTGAGAAAGATGTGAAATCAATAAAATATGTAATCTCTAAAAAGACACAATGAGGAAAACAATGTAATAACTTCATATGAAATTCTACTATTTGGCTATTAAAACCAATTCTACTACTGCAATTCAATCTCAGAATTTAAACAGAATATAAAAAATGGTATTTTATTCTGAATTTAATCCAAAGGATTCATCAGAAAATTTCAAACAATCATATTAAAAGATTGGGTCCTTCTGGGTTTGATAATCATAGAACCCGTTGAACATTATCCTACCCTTAGGCACTTAAACTAAACTCAATAAAGTATTATTATATTTTTACAAAACTTAAATGCAACAAATCTTCATAGCATAAATGAAAGGAGAATAATTTTCACTATATGTTTGTTTATTTAGCTCTTACAAACCATATCATTAGCAAACACTGATAATACTTAATGCTAGAATATTTTTAATTTACTTTTCATGTAGATGGTACACTTATTTTAATATTGGACATCTTGGAGAGTTTGAATGCTTTGCTCTTATTTATGACATTTAAAAACTATTCTAATTTACCTGTGTTGTAATTTTCATCTGTGTGACTTAGCACATTTAAAATAAAAAATAATTAAATGTATAACACACTACAGATCACAAAGGAAAGTTTAATTGAGATGGACTGAAAATAACATTGTCCAAGCTATTAATAATTACATAAATTACAGGTTATTTGCCATTGCCAAAGGCTCTTTCCTTTCCCCAGAAAAACCATCATACATTGAAGAAATAAAGGCGTCATTCCTACTTAAGTCTATAGAAGAAAACTAAAATATTATAAAGCAAATAAACATGAAAAAGTATGAAATATATTTCAAACTTTGTTAATTTGCTATAATCCCTCCAACAAAATATTGGCACATAAATTTTAATATACTTATTTTCTTTGATACAGTTTTGCTGAAGTGATCATAATGTTCAGTCTAATTGAAGACATACAAAAAAAAGACTAAAAATTACTCTGTCTCAGTGTGAACCCACTGTCTATTCCATACCACACTACATCACCCACTATCACTTCTGACTTCGGAGGAGTGAGGAAAGAAATGAAATAAACAATTCATGTTAACTAGGGAGTAGAAGAAAGGAATGGAGTTACTTAACGGAAGAAAGAAAAGGGGGGGAAAAGCTGATCTCTCTTTTGTCTCTTTCCACTGCACTCTACTTAAAAAGTAGAAATAAAAAAAATTATAACCAATAAGCATTAGAGTAATTGTTTGTTATAATCATTATGGATGAAAAGGAATGCTTACTTCATTTGACCAAAGACACTGGCTAGTACAAAAAGACTGAACATACCACAAAGAATCTCACTGGAAAGAGAAGACAGTGTAGGGAAATACAGTGAACAAGGAGACATCAGTAGAGTGTATTTATCCTGAAGCACAACATGCAAAGCAGGTGATAACTGAAGGAATGTGTCACTTGTTAATCTCTGTAACCCAGTGGAGTACACACATTGCGTAGGATGCAGAAGATTCTGAATAAGTATATGGATGTCTGCGTAAATCTGTCAATGTATTTACCCAAAAACCTAGCTGACGTTTATGGCCAACCTCAAGTATGAAAATTCTACAGACAGGGCCTACTAAATCTCATTTTCTGCCTCTCATGAAATAGCAGTCTGCTTCTATTACCATTGTGTACATATATACATTCCTAACATCAGTTTGTAATTGATAGGAAACCACTATGAGAAAATTGGCTTAACCGCACCTAGGGTTCTTTACTAAATATGAAACTAAGCTTCTGAATTATAAATATAATGTTACTTCAAGAGGAAAAACATTGGTTCAGGAAAAGAATATCTGAAAACCACTGCATGTTGAGCAAGTATCTCTTTTGATTGTGATTTAAAGTCACTAATCTGTAAATATAAGGAGCAAAGAACCAGGGAAACCTGCTGCATAGAAGAGAGTATTTTAAGAAAGTTGGAGGTAGTGGCATTCTAAAGTATTTGCTATAAGTAATGGCTAAAGCTGGGATCAGAATTTACAGACCACACATGTTCAGTCTGTTGATTGGTCCATTGAATACTGAATGAATGAGATAAATAGGTGACTATTTTTCTTCCTAATGAAATGCAGGACGTCTGGCCTAAATCATAACATCTGCTTAACAGAACGGAGCAACACCACACAAAGTAGCATTGAGCTGGTGTGCTGGGGGCCATACTGACAGCTGGTCTGGAGCCAACTGGCTACAGCTCTTTATCAAATTACTGGTGGAATCAGACTGAGTCTGTAAGAGTCATATTAGTCAAAGGTTCCATAGCTGACATATACTCTAGTAATGCAAACAACTCTCATTCATTAAGGTATTAATGAATTTTCTTTTTGGAATAGGTAGCAACTTGTTAGGTCAAATGCCAAGGCTGGGTGGTCCTTTTCCAGAAATCAGCCTGAACTAAAAGCTCCACCACACACAAGCAAAGGTGTGACTAATTCATAGGCTGAGATCTCGGAAGTCTGCCCCTTGTATAGTAGAGATACCCACACAGAGAACCTTCCATACACAGTGACTTTACATCAACAGAAAATATTTCCAGGCCACAGAAATGTATTACAGGAACTCTTCGGAAAGGAAAAACTTCTAAAATATTTTTCAGAGTTCATGATGATAAGGTGTGATATGCCATTTATCACTTTATTCTACAACACAAGCTGAACCATGAATCTCAATATCTAAATAATAAAGAATGTGCACATTTCCAACCACCAGGAACCAATGCCGCAGAAATGTCCCCAGAAGACACTTAGTTTCCCGAAAAGTCTTGGAAGTTCACAATGGAGACAGGATAGCCAGCAAGGCTGAATGTATAAAGCTGTAAGGAACTTGGATTTCCACTCAAGCACTATCTTCCTTTGGTAGACTTAAATATTTTTCTTAAGTGTTTAAGACTTTATAAGTATTTGGGTATTAAAAAACTTTAAAGCATACTCATTCCATGATTATATTTCTATAATTTCAGGGTTACTAATCTGGGTTTTAGAAAGGCCAAAAAAAAAGTGAATAACCATGGGCCCTAGTCAGAAATCCTAACGCATTTCCCACAAGACAAGCAAGCTAAGAGATTAAGGAGTCCAATTCAAAAGAAATAAAATTGAACTCTCGTTATAGGCTGTGGAAATAATAACTTTATTTCTGGAACACCCAAGCAAGCCTAATCTACCTGGCTGGCCCCTGGCCAGGCTTCCAGATGCTGTTCTCTCATATGAACATCTGTAGAGGTTCTTTTATTGGACATACAGGCAATGGCTAAAGAATGAGGCCTTACAGAGTAACTGCATATATTCACAAAGGACAAGATAGTAAAATGATAGCACTTAATGCAGAAATAAAATTTAGCAAGGGCGAACATTTAAACTAAAAGAAGTAAAGAGACTGATGCAATTTGAGCAACTGTAAGATAAGCTTTAGAGGTCCCTAGTCCCAGCCTTCTTTCACCTTCTCCTGTTTTTGGTAAAAGCTGGCATTTGGTTTCCCACAAAATATTTGAAGGATTAGAGGCCACTGGAAAAAAATGGCGTCATGGAGTACAAACCTCAGTCTCCTGATTCAAAAGAACCTTTTTTCTCCATGAGTCCTCTATAACTGTGATCAAATATATTTTTATGGATTTATGATGGATAATTATTTAACAGTTGTAGATGTTTTTGTTTTTTAAATATCCCATATATAAAGCTATAACTTGTAACTGTATGTTATATAGCAAAACTCCAAAACTCAAGGATATGATAAATCAACTAAAAATGATAGAAGCACATTAGCTTATTGAAGTATGCTTGGATGCCTAGAACTTTGTTTGTTTGTATTTTGTTTTGAATGAACATTAATTCAAAATGTAAAAAGGTACCCTCAAATTTAATGATCAGAGTCTTTCAGAACCAAGACAGGATAAAAACAGGGATAACAGATACTTGTACTTACACCTTTAGAACTTTGTCCCTTTTCTAGCAAGAAGACTTTTTTTTCCCCAAGCATCTTTTGACTGCAATTTCTTTGTATATTAAAGCTATAATCATGCAGTCAGTACCTCATGCTTAAATAAACACACACACGCATAATAAAAACAAAGCAAATGTGTTTTTTGTGTGTCTTGGCTGTAGCAGACTGCCAAACATTTAATGCCTTAAAACAACACAAATTTATTCTTCTACAGCTGTGGAGGTCAGTAGTCTAAATTGGGAAGGCAAGGTTGTGTGTTTCTAGTCTAATTCTCCTCCCCTTGAATCCTGGCCAGCCTTAGCGATTTGCTTTACCAACAGAATGTTCCGAAAGTAACATTCAAGGGCTTCTGAGGCTTCCATGGCCTCTTGGGACACTTTGGGGATCCAGGACTGACAGAAAAGAGTCTGGTTCCTTTGAGACCACCATGTTGCAACGGTCATGTGTAGGTGCTATGGTTGTCCCAGCTGAGTCAGCCTTTTAGCCCTCCACATCAAGATGACAGACATACAATTGCAACCACCTTGACCCTTTACACATGCTCCCAGGTGAATCAATCAATGTCACATGCAACAGAAAAGTTACCAGCAAAGTACTACTTAAATACTGATGCCACTCCCTCATACTATGAGATATAACAGTGCTCATTTTAAGCCATGAGGTTTTGGGATAATTTGCTATGCAGCAGTAGATAACCAGAACAGTCCATAAAAGGTAATAACTGCATTATAATGCCTAAGTCTCGATATAAATCTATAATAAACTGACTCTGATAGTTCAGTTCTCATATTAATGTACAGTAATATATATTATATTTAAATAATCATACTGTAAACTGAATATACATATGGTGAATGAACACCATGCACACAAATGCTCCTATCTCACAAAGGGCACATAGGAATTTTATTGTAATTCCTATTATCTATAACTGCTAGATCATCTAAATATCTTTTTGAGCTTATAGTCTTATAACCCAAATTAACCAAAATAATTGTTATCTCAGACACAGTGAAAGAAGGCTTGTTATACCTATCAGCCACTACCTACATGTCACTCAGTGAAACCATATATCAAGTTAGAGGACAATTTGGATGAGAAAGTACAGTAGGCTTTCAAAATTCATAAACTACAATTAAAAAAATTGTCTCATAAAATTGTCTTCAGTGACAATTTTCTTTTCCTTGCTTCTAAATTGAATAGGGAACATGTAGAAATCTTGTGCTATCCTTTTACCAAAACCAGACAATTACCCAACAACAGCAACAAAAAACCTGAAGACCAGTATCACTAATGAACATAGATGAAAAGCCTTCAACAAAATACTAGCAAACAGAATTCAACAGCACATTGAAAAGATCATTCACTATGATAAAGTGGGATTCATCCCAAGGATGCAAGGATGGTTCAACACACACAGATCTATAAATGTGATGCACGACATTAACAGAATGAAGGACAAAAATGATCTGATCATATTAATAGAAAAAAGCATTTGGCAAATTCAACGTCCTTTCATGATAAAAAAAAAACCTCTCAACAAATTAGGCATATAAAGAATGTGCAACAACACAATAAAGATTATGTATGACAAACTCACAGCTAACATCATAGTCAACTGGGAAAAGCTGAAAGCTTTTCCTCTAAGATCTGAAATAAGACAAGGATGCCCACTCTCACCACTTCTATTCAGTATAGTACCGGAGGTCCTAGACAGAACAATTAGGCCATAGAAAGAAAAGGCATCCAAATTGAAAAAAAAATAAAGTTAAATTATCCCTGTTTGCAGAAGACACAATCTGATGCGGAGAAAACTCTGAAGACTCCACCAGAAACCTATTAGAAAGTAATAAATAAATTCAGTAAAGTTGCAAGATATAAAATCAATAGGCAAAAATCAGTAGCATTCTTATTTACTAGCAATAAACTATCTGAAAAAGAAATCAAGAAAACAATACCATTTACAACGGCTCCAAAAATTAAAATACTTTGAAATAAATTTAACCCAGTAAGTGGAAATCTCTACACTGAAAACTATAAAACATTGATGAAAGAAAACACAAATAACATTTTTTCACAGGAATAAAAAAAAACCACTAAAATGTGTATGGAACCGTAAAAAGACTGCATAGCCAAAGCAATCTTGAACAAAACAAAAACCTAAGAACAAAAAAACCAAAGTTAGAATCATCCTAATACCTGATATCAAAATACACTACAAAGCTATTTTAAATGAAACAGCATAATACTGGCATAAAAACAGGCACATAAACTGATAAAACAGAACAGTGAGTCCAGAAATAAATCCACACATTTACAGCCAACTGATTTTTGACAAAGATGCCAAGAACACACAATAGGGAAAGGACAGTCTCCTCTAATGGCATTGGGAAAACTGGATATCCACATGCAGAAGAATAACATTAGACCCATATGTCACGCCATATTGAAAAACCAATTCTAAATGAATTAAAGACGTAAATATAAGATTCAAAACTATGAAACTACTAGAGGAAAACACAGGGAAAAGTTCCATGCCATTGGTCTGGGCAATGACTTTTTGGATTTCACTCCAAAAACACAGACGATGAAAGCAAAAATAGACAAATGAGATTACACCAAACTAAAAAGCTTCTGTACAGGAAAGGGAGCAATCAACAGAGTGGAAAGACAACCTACAGAATGGGAGAAAATATTTATGAACCATACATCTGATACCAGGCTAATATCCAAAATATAAAAGGAACTCAAACAACTCAATAACAAGGAAACGAATAAACTTATTTATGGGCAAAGGACTTGAATAGACATTTCTCAAAAGAAAAGACACAAATAACCAACAGGTATTTGAAAAAATGCTCAACATCACTAACCATCCAGAAAATGCAAATCAAAACCAAAATGAGATATCACCCCACGCCTGCTAGAATGACTATGATCATAAACACAAAAGATAACGAGTGTTGGTGAGGATGTGGAGAAAAGGGAATCCTTGCATACTGTTGTTGGGAATGTAAATTAGTACAGCCATCAGAAAAAAGTATGGAGGCTCCTCGAAAAGTTAAAAATAGAATTACTCTATGGTCCAGCAATTTCACTACTGGGTATATATCAAAAAGAAATGAAATCAGGATGTTGAAGGAATGTCTGTTGCTCCCATGTTCACTGCAGCACTATTCACAATAGCCAAGCTACGGAATGAACCTAAGTGTCCATCAGTGGATGAACGGATTACAAAATGTGGTATATATACACAGTGGAGTAATATTCAGCCACAAAATGAAGGAAATCTTGTCATTTGTAACAACATGGGTGAAACCGCAGGACATTATGTTAAATAAAGCAAGCCAGGCACAGAAAGATAAATACTACATGGTCACACTTACATGTGGAATCTAAAATGATCAAACTTAAAGAAGCAGAGAGTTGAATGGTGTTGACCAAAGGCTAGGGTGGTTGAGATGGGAAAGGGTTGAGTAGATGTTAGTCAAAAAATACAAAATTTCAGTTAGATGGAAGGAATAAATTCAATAGAACTATCATGCAACATGGTGACTTATAGTTAATAATATATTATACTCTTAAAAATGCTAAGATAGTAGATGTTAAGTGTTTCTTCCCCACAAATATGATCAAAACACGAATAATACATATATTAATTAGCTAAATTTAGTCATTAAACAATGTACATATACTTCAATATATCACATTGTACATGGTAAATACATGCAATTTTATCTGTCGATGAGAACATAAATTTAAAAAAGAAAAAAAAATTCTTTCTTATTTTCCCACCCTGCCTAAAGAAAAAGGGGTATCAATCCATGAACTGTGAAGAAAGTTCCACTGTATACATAGGGACCCAAGTGTTTTATTTGCCTTTCATCGCTGCCCTTGCCCATAATGAAGCCAGTTGGTAACCAAGTATCTATCAGGAGTTCTTGACCTAAGAAGATTAAAATATTTCATAATTTCTCAAGTTTCATTGAACCCATTTTCTAAATTACAGTTTTGGTTGAAATTCTTCCACCTAGCAGGGCACGGTGGCTCACTCCTGTAATCCCAGCACTTTGGGAGGTTGAGGCAGGCAGATCACCTGAGGTCAGGAGTTCGAGACCAGCCTGGCCAACGTAGCAAAACCCTGACTCTACAAAAATACAAAAATTAGCCAGGGGTGGTGGCAGACGCCTGTAATTCCAGCTACTCGGGAGGCTGAGGCAGGAGAATTGCTTGAACCTGGGAGTTAGAGGTTGCAGTGAGCTGAGATTGCGCCATTGCTCTCCAGCCTGGGTGACAGAGCGAGACTCCACCTCCAAAAAACAAACAAAACAAAACAAAAACAAAAAAAGTTAAAGATTCTAAAGAAATCAGGCAAAATGCTTTTATTTTGCACATTGTAACATCTTGATGAAATTTCCTGTATTATAAATGTCAAAGTACACGAGTAGATGATTGAATGGTTTGAACTGTTATTATAAAGTATTGTTCACTAAATGACTATTGGCTGATATCCGCAATAATAGTGATTTCAGTTTTAAAGTAGATAACACTAGATAACAGTTACATTACATGCAGAAAGTCAATCGGGGAAACACAAGCAATTATAATGTCAAAATGGCAAGAGTTAAAAAATACAGAACAAAAATGTTACTTGGAGTTGGTGGCTAATCCTTTGTGACACACTTTCTACTAACCCTGGCTCTTAGGATGATATTGAGAGTCAGGTTTTATATGAATATGATCCATGGGATAGGATGGTAGGAGTCAATATTATGCTGTGAATCAGAAGTTCTGGTGTGGCAGCAATGCGTGTTTTCACAAGCCTTCCAGGTAATTCTGACACATGCTAGCATTTGAAAAAACCTGGCTTGCACTGTAATTACTTCCACAAAAAACACAAATTCCAATTCCTAAAATAAAGTTTAATACTGTGTGAAAGCTCTCATTTTGCTTCTGAATATTACCTTCTTAGGATACCAGCAGGTATGACCATTGTTGAACAGACATGCTTTATGTCCTAATTCTCAAGTCGAATATTGGCAAGAAAAATAAATCCTGCAATGTGTGAAGGAACAGATTGCCCTAGAGTTAGATGGGATGTTTCAAGCTGAAAGATATATAATTGAGAATGGATTGAGTATTGCTATTTTTAAAACCAGGGTATATCAGGAGTTCTACTTCCCCTTGGATATAGAAAGCTGGAACTAGTTTTGCTTCTACCCTGACAACAAGAAAAAGCCATGATGTAGAGTGTAAAAAAAAAAATAATAACAACTTTGATTGAACACATCAATGTATGGAAATCACAGTAGTCTGAAGTCTACTGAATGTCAGGTCCTTCCAAGGAAAGATGTGATAGTGGCAGACTACAAGAGGAAGAGATGTTGGTATCATACAGCCGGGTGAAAAGCATTCTGATAAAATTGGTGATGGGTTGGTGAAGGTCACATGTGGATGAGGGGAAGAGGATAGAACTAATGGAAACTGCAGATACGAGGGGAGCTTGCACACACTTACAGATCCTTTTCCATGGACCTCCATCTCCTGCTCACAAGAACATTTGTGGAAAAAGCAGGAGGTGCATGAGTGCCTTCCTTGGTGTTTCAGGCTTGAGAAAGGGAAGTGGTCACTGCCATGAGAAAATTCTGAAGCCTCATTGTAATCCTTCTTCAGAAAACACAGCTGTAAGCCTCTGAAGGAGAAGCAGAAAACCCTGCCACCCCTACGACAAAGGTACAGACCCACTGGAGGCAGAGGAAATGTTAAAACAAAACAGACAAAACAAAATAAAACCAAAAACAAAACCTACTACCCCTAGGGGAAGTCCTGGATTCAGGATCAAATGCCAGTAATATTAGAGATCTTCTACCACTAGGAGACTGAAAAGAAACTCTCTCTCATGGAAGACTCATAAGATATATAGACAGAGTTTCACTGCCATGAAGAGAAGAAATAGGATCACTGAGAAAGCTCAACACCAAGACCTGAACATGCAGGGCCTGCCTAAGGTGGAGTCTTAGGCATTTACTGAAATAATAAAGAACCCCTCGCCTTCACCACCAGACTAGCAAGCACCAAGTAACAAGCAACTGCCACCTACCACTGATAAAGACAAAAAAGGGTGGAGAGGAACAATATTTGCACTGGGGATGAACAGAGAAGGTAAGGGTAAAATAGAAGCATTGCGAAAACACCTCTTAAATCCCAGCCTCCACCCTAAGAAAAAGGAATTTGAAGCCAGTGGTGCAATGAAGATAATAATAGAGCAAGAAAACCCAATCTTGGCTTAATTCCTGATTAGATCCTCCTAACACCCTCCTTCATACACATCAATACACTAATAACCTAACACAAGAGATGCATCCGTTTCCAGACATAAAGTCTCTATTATTGCATACATAATGTCTTATTTTAATAAAAAAAGAGACACAAAAAGGCAAGAAAAATAAAAACAACACTGCTAAGAGACAAAACAATCAACAGAACAGACTCAAGCACATGGCCCCTATGTTTATATCAAATGGAATTTAAAGGAACTATGAATTTAACACTGATAAGTTAAAGGTTCTAGTGAAGATGTAGAGAATATGCAAGAACAGATGGGAGATTTCAGCAGATAAATGGTGTTATGGATTGAATTTTGTTTTTCTAAAATTAATGTTGAAGTCCAAACCCCCAATGTGATATGTTTAGGGAGGTAATTAAGGTTAAATAAACCATAGGGATGCAGCCCTAATCCTATAGGGCTGGTATTCTTATAAGAAGAGTAAGAGACACTGGAGCTCTGTCTCTCTCTATGAATACACAGAGAAAATGCCATGTGAGGATACAGTGAGGTGGAGGCCATATACAAGCCAGAAAGAGAGGCCTCACCAGACACTAGCCCTTGTTAAGTCCAACTTAATCTTGGACTTCTAGCCTCCAGAACTATGAGAAAATAAACTTCTGTCGTTTAAGCCATAAGTCTGTGATAATCTGTTATGGCAGCCCAAACAGACTAACACAAATGGAAACTATAATAAGTGAAATGTAAGTGCTAGAAATAAAGAACATGGTAATAGAGATAAAGAATGCTTTTGACAAATTCATCAGTAGATTCGAGACAGCTGGAGAAATAATTACTGAATTTGAAGACAGGTCAATAGAAATTACTGAAACTTAAACTCAGAAAGAAGGGCAAAAAATGAACTGAATATCCAAGAGTTGAGGAACAACAGCAAACAATCTAGCCCATAAGTAATTTGAATCCCAGAAGACAGACAATGGCACAGATGAATTATATGAAGAAATAACAATTGAGAATTTTCAAAAATTAATGACAGACCCCACAATACAGATGTAAGAAATTCAGAGAATTCTGAGAAGGAAAAATACCAAAAACTTACTAAACAGAAATACACACACACACAAACACATACATATGCATACATTATATTCAAATTGCTGATAAAAAGAAAATTTTGAAGGCAGCCATAGAAAAAAGAATTACGACTTACACAGAAATAAAGATAAGATTTACAAAAGAAGTATGGAAAACTATGTAAACCAGAAAAAAAATGGAATCATTCAAGATGGAGAAAGAAAACTGTCATCCTAGAATTCTATATGCAATGAAAACAGCTTTCAAAAGTGCTAATGCACATACTTTATACAAAATATAAAAATAAGTTCTTCAGAAAGAATATGATACCCAAAAAAATTTGGATTGAGACAAAGAAATGTCTTCACGAAAATCAATTTTTCCAACTCTCTTAAGAAAATGAACGCCTTAAAAGAATGCAGCCTCTATATTTCAGCCCATAAGGCTCAGGAAGTTACCATAAGGTTCAGGGAATCATCCTCTCAATCAGGACCTTGGACAGGACTGGAGAGCAGTTGAGTTCCTCTAGTGCTGTCATTTCAGCATTTAGTATCCTTCAACAGTGTGGCTGAAATGACTTGATATCTCTGTCTGGGAAGTCACTTACAAGTATGGAGATTGGAAGGACCTCCATACTAAGAATATGAATTTCTTGGCGACTGTCTCTGATTTTATTATAATGTTGTATATAAATAAGGCCTTTTTATTGGCCAATAATATTCACTGAAGGGAAGAGTCAAAAAAAGAAATTTAAAAATTAAGCTTATGATTGGACTGATCTAGTGAGCTACCTTGGACTGGTAGCCTCACTCCTCAGACAATTTTTGATATTAGAGTGCCTGCTAGGCTCTTTCCTGAGCCTCGTTAGTTGGCACTGCCTTCTGCTTCTAAAAACAACATATTGCAGGAAATTGTTAACATTTCTACATTTCTATAATTTTATTTCTTTAGATTATACGGTTTAAACACTCTGTGGCCTATAATGAAATTTAAGAGTTATTATCAGGTTATTACTTATGACCAGGCCAGAATGCAGAATGCAAAGAATGCAGGAGAGATGAGACATTATACTCATATTTGAATTACTCATGCTGAATAAAATGTGGGCAAAATCTAAGGAAATCAGGATCTTTGTACAGAGGGCAATACATCATGCAAAAATAATATTCTGTAAACCACAAGACAAAATTGATTCTATTATGAAAAATACGTATGTATACGGAATTGGTGTAACCAGTAGAATATGTTATGCCGGGTTTAAGTGAATTATTATTCTATCGCTTTCTGGCAAATTCCGATTTTTTTGTTCCATCGTTTATTTTCCAAATTTGGAAATATAATTACCAGTAATACATTAGGAAGTAAAGACTACTGTTCTGCAGCAACTTTGGTAATGCCTTTTAAAACATCCAGAATAAGAAACCCTAGAGGAGAACAACATGGCAGTCACCTTGATCTAGGAAGTCAAGGATTTTAGTGCAAGTAGGAAAGCATGAGACAAAAAATCTTTTCCAGCTGCCTACGATTCGATTCAATTAGATAAACCTCCATTTTATTTCCAAGTGCTTGTAGTGAAAGACAAGGGCAGTCAGCTTAATGGAAAGAAAAAGGATGTGCTCACTTACTAATTTGATTCGGTGGCCGGGAGTGGCGCTGATTTCCCAAGTGCATTCTTTCCTGCTTGGGTACTTGTCTGGCCAGTTGGGACTGGTGATGAGGCCACTTGGACTGTGGATCTTCTGTTCACACTCAGCTGCACCAATAACCATAATATCAGACAGTGTGGCAATCCAGCCCAGGTTTGAGGCAGAAAGCAAGCAGCCTATTTACCCACCGTCCTGTTGAAAGATTTTCCTGAATACCAGCTAATTTTCACTCCCGTGTCGGTTATTATATTCATCTGCTCTGGAAAATACGTTGCTGAGTATAATCAGGCAATGTTTGTTGTCTGCCTCACATGAAATTAAGTATTTACCATAAATCAGATAAATGCTTAAAAGAAAATGAACTTTTATTTTAAACTGATGGGTCTGTAGCTCAGACTTTAACAGTGCAACATATATTGACAGTCGAGAATATCAACACTGGGTGTATTTAACCCAATGTTACAAACAAACATCATTGGACTATGCCATTTTCAATTTTTTTCCTATAAAGGAAACATCATTTACAGCTAATTAATATCATTAAGGCACCTGATGAATCATGTATTTACATTTTCTCTCTCTCTTAGTTAAATATACACTTGAATACCTACATCATAATTTTAGCTTCTAAAATAAATTAGCCTTAATTTTATCAAAGCAAATGGAAGCACTAAGGGGAATGATAAATGAACAGCTACTAGCCCTGGAGATGCTTCTGAACCAACTTCAAAGGATACCTCATTCAATCAGTATAATTATTTAAGGGTTTTTTTTTTAACAATTAAAATAACCTCATTTTAGACAAGATCATTCCACATGGTTAATGTTAAATTTCAAAAACATTTAATATCCTCAAGCTGTGCTCTTTCTATATAATTTAGGAAGCTCTATAACATACAACCTTGTTTAGACTGCGATTATTTGTTAGGTACTGTGTATCCCATTCTAAAATACAAATAACTTTCTAAAATTTCCAGAGCAATATATTTGGTGAAATACTTTCTTCAATGGACAACACACTTGTTATACCCTTCGGGGCCACACAGCAAGGGTAACATGCCCAACATTAGTTAGTGCACCTGCTGTAGTTGCTGCTGCCCCCAATGCTGCAATCATTAATACTAGACCTTCACCTTAATTGTGCTAGGTTTCCACAGGGAGATTTGTATTTGCAACAGAAGATTACAATAAAGTGGAAGGTAAAATTCAGTTCCTGTCTAATAATCTATGATTATGGTAGCAAGACATAGCCTTAAAAGTTTGGATCCAGTCATGACAAGGGTTTTCTAAATTCCATTGTCCCTGTCTCTGCCTCACAATGTGAAATGTGAACTCTGCAGGATGTGGCGATGACACTGAGACTAGGTTGAGAGGCTCATTGCTAAACTGCACAAGGAGCATGTACCATAGTGAAGGTAAAAGATGATCCAACCCCTTTCCTGGCAATAGGACAAGTTTATGAAGGTGCGTCTGGATGTTGTTTTATCTATTATGAAGTTTCCTATATCATTTATGTAATGAACAGACAAATTTGCTACCTGTGATCCATAGGCTACATGTATAATCTATAAAAGCTGTCTTGTTTTTTTCTCTGAATGACCTTCAATGTCTGCAAAACAAAAAATAAAAACCTGGGCCAAGTGCAGTGGCTCATGCCTGCAATCCCAGCACTTTGGGAGGCCGTGGCAGGTGGATTGCTTGAGCTCAGGAGTTCAAGAGCAGCCTGGGCAACATGGCAAAAACCCGTCTCTACAAAAAATACAGAAATTAGCCAGGCGTGGTGGTGTGCACCTGTAGTCCCAGCTACTTTGGAGGCTGAAGTGGGAGAATTGCTTAAGCCTGGGAGGTCAAGGCTGCAATCAGCTGAGATCACCCCACTGCATTCCAGCCTCGGTGACAGAGGCAGACCCTGTTTCAAAACAAGAACAAAAATGAAAACCCCAAAACCCACAAAAACCTGGGCCTATTTCCTAATCTATTGATTTAATAGTATATCATATCTTACCAAGTTACGGATATTATGCTTATCCATGAAAGCAGAGAAAGAAAAATTCCTGTTTGTATATGATTCTGCACAATGTAATTAGCTCAATGAAAAAAAGAAAATCCCTGACATGTAACCATATTTCAAAGGAGCTAAATGGAACAAGGGTCAACTCAGGATATTCTCTATTATTCCAATGTTTACACAAAACATTCTTATCTAACTGTGGTTAGAGTCAGGTACCTTCCAATGTACATATGGTGACTAAAGTTATAAAATTTGCCTTAGTAGTTCTCCTCTCAAAACATGCATAAATCCAATTTAAGTAGAAAATTCGGGAACAGACTGTCAAAGGAAGAAATAAGAGCTGAATAACTATTTATTGTTCTCATCCAGTTCATAGTGGCTAAGGGGATTAGGATTACTGCTTTAAAAAAGTTTTGGAATTTTGTAAGGCCTTGGGGACAAAATCTGGTAGGGTATGATTGTGCTACTATTAAGCTTTTCTGGACCAAAACCATGACTTAAAACTTTAAATGACACAGTGTCTACCATTTTCAAATGTCTTCCCTTTGGTAGGCATTTGAGTTTGATGCTCCTGGTATTTAAAGGGACATCACTTATGTAGCACATGCACAAGATATACAAGATATTTTTGGGAGGAATATTACATCAAATGCAAAACATTTAGCAGAAGTTAAGTTTAAATATGCATAGTGTTATAAGGTCTGTTCCACAAAGACCTGGGGAGAACTTGGTGCTTTTCTAGCTACCAGATGGTATCCTAGCAGCTACTATGTCTGCTATACAAAGCTACTCTAATGCCACCTATGTGCAAAGTACAGATCCAGTCATCTGCCTTGGATCTTTGAACATTACACAGAATTTTGTTTTTCGACATTTGGATAGCCCACCATGATATCACTCACTGAAATGATTAACTCTACTTGGAGAAGAAGCAGTGCTTTACCCAAACCACATGAAATTCTACATGTTGTCAAAAAAAGTGTATTCCGTTCCATACCTTCCTTGCAATCATGTTTATTTTCATGCAGCACAAATCCATTACGGCATTGACACATGTAGCTCCCCATCGTGTTGACACATTCGTGCTGACATCCACCATTATCCTTAGAGCATTCATCTTTGTCTAGCAAAGAGATCAATCCCATAGTCTAGTAAGTAACTTTAAAAACAAAGCATATCAAAGGGAGTCATTTAGTTGCGGTTAACACTGCCAAAGGGTAAACTAAGTCATGGTTTCTCCTGTTCCCAACATAAAACAAACAAAAATGTATGATCTCTTAGTTTTACCCTTTCCTTGTTTAGCTTGAAGCGTTGTACCATGAATAAAGTTTCCAAGACTATTAGTGCTACGACAATAACTTGTAATCCTCTTTTATTCCTATGCTGGAGTAGAAGTTTTAGGTAGGAGAAAGAGGGAATCAATAGATCTTTATTCAAATTAACCCTAAACATTTATTGCCAATTTAAAAAAATAAATTTAAAATTGTGCATAGTTTGAATAGCGGCAAGAAATAGCATTTAAGTAGAGGGTTATCCTTCAATATATTAACCATGGTATACAGACAGAGGCTAAACAAGGTTCCAAGATTTGTATGTAATCACTTAAAAAAATCACTCAGTATAATTACTGTAGTTGATTTTTTTCCCCATTAACTCTGCAGTTATGCTTAGCATTAATGAATTTGGACATTTCATAGCACTCCAAGCAGAAGAAAGGCATAATTAAACTACTCTAAAGAAGAAATGAAATTTATATATTTTAAACAAATCTACTCTGGTAGACAAGTTTATTAATAAGTCATCCCCTAAAAGGGCTTTTAGTGTGCTAGAAGTAAGGTAAAGATTAGACTAGGAAATACGAGCCCCAAGAAATAGCCAACAAATTCACTACAGGGAAAAAAGCCAAACTAGATTAACAGGCAGTCAATTCGGTGAGGCATCAACCATCACTCTATGTCACTCCGCTGTCGTTCCATAGCTGGCCTGTCCATTAACATCAAAACTGGCAGATTGCTCCTGACACACATTCATGATGGCACGTCACTCAGACTTTCATCACTCCCACACATAGAGAATGAAAAGGACGTGTTACAGTCATATGAGGAGTTAGGCTGAATTCAAATTGTTACTCTCAGCTGATTTTGCTAGTGAGCACTAGCAAGCTCTTGGTGGCCTAGAAATTATTCTATTTTTGCTTTTTTATCAATTCAATATTCATTCCATGGAAAAAGGTTAGGGAAGATATTTTCATCAAAGAATCTGATAGTACTTTTTAAAGGTGCATCTATTTTGTTACATTTGAAGATGGATTACATGACACATGTGCTTACAGGTGATATGAATGCATTGGCAATATCTGAATATTTTAAATACATACAGGCAATCTCAGTTTTTAAAGAATATATCATAATTAGTGTATTTGTGATTTATGTGTTCTCCACCTATCCTTGACACTTCCATTATTCTTTCAACACTTACTATCGAGAATAAGCAAAAAGCAAAACAAAATGAAAGCAGAATAAAGAAAATTATTCTGTGAAAGAGCATCAAACACCGAAATGTAGAAAAAATCAGGAGTTAATAGAAAATTAGATTTGTAAAATTAATTTTAGAGAAATTTACCATAATTTTGAACTCTTATTCCATTAGCTGTATCAACAGTGAGAATTATAGTTTATGAATTATAAATGACTTATACAGAATGGGTGGACAGTAAACGATACTTCCTACCACCATGGTATCAGCTGCCTGCATTTTCTAATGCAGACAGTTAAGCAGTAAATTGCGTGAATTTGTTTTTCACTCTGACTTTCTAGAGGCTCTTTACCTTACGAAGCTTCAGAAAGATGCTTCCTTATGAGTGAATGTAGAATTTATCTCTGCTAAATGGAAGAACCAATTAAGAAAATGCTGGTGGCAGAATTATTCTGAAATAGACATATATTTCCTTTGAAAATGTTTATAAAATGATGGTTTGGTATACTTAATATAAGACCTGATAGAGTGAACTTTAGTTGTACCCTGGGTCAACCAGGCTTTTGAGAGTAGCTTGGAAACCTAACAACTGTATGCAAAGCAGCTTAGAGAAAATTAGTTCACATTTGCAATTGACTAATAAACAGATGAACTGCTCAGAGACGAACAGTGTGGAGGCAGAGATGGCCTGAATCACCCTTTTATTGGTACCTATTTGGATTGCCATGCATGAAACATACAAAAATGTTAAAATACAAATGTGAACACAAGTGTTATTCAATAACACATGCATTATTGCTGTGTTTAAATCCAGTCATTTTATAATAAAAATAATTCCAAAACATAAAATATCCCTAATATCCAAACTTCATTCTAGTGGAAAGGTTAAGTCCTTTGCTCATATTTTTTAGTATAATTAATTTCAAGATTTGTTAAAAAAAAACTGACCTATAGTAATAGTAACTAAAGAGAGATAAAATTAAAAATGAAACCAATTGTATTTCAATGATTTTGTAGCCAACCATTAATACTCTTGTTGTGCTAATAATAATAATAATGATTTCAGAATAATTTTTGGAAGAAGAGAAAGCAGAGGAGGAGGAGGAGCAAAAGGAAAAAGAAAAGAAAGAAGAGGAAGGAAAAGAAAGAGAACAAGTATAAGAAACGGAAGAAGAAGAGTTATTATTATTATTTATATAGTCATTATTCTCTAAGTATCTGTCATTTTTTACTTTCCCAACTTATCAGAGTTTCCTGCCTTCATTCGCACATCTGATATAGCATAATTTAATCAAGGGTGCATGAAAATGAAAAGTTATCTGTTAGGCGGCTAGAATATACTTATGAGTTAGTCTAAATTTAAGCTAAGATTCAAAACTGAACTAATCAAAATAGCATCTAAAGGCAGCAGAGGAAAGTTATTATATCCTGAAATGTAGCATGTAAAACTGTGTCTCCACGTGTCAAATAGTCATATGAAAAGAGAAAATTTCAGGAAATCATTGGAATACTCAAAATAATCCAGATGTTTTACATCATGCAGACTAAAAAAATTTTGGTATTTTGCACTATATTTTGAAAAATATTTTAATTTGTCTGCGGAGTAGTAAATATGGTGTGGTTGTTTTAAAACCACTAGTTTGAACGGGAGTTAATAGACTATTCTAATTAAAGTGAATACAATTTCGGATTTCTTATGTTGATGAGAAATGGCAACTTCATAAAAGATAAATTCTGCAAATATATTATAGATTTCCTATTTACAAAAGGTCATCAAACTTGGGAAAAAGCTATTAGCAAACATAATTAAGTTCTGTTTTCACTTTCTATTTCTGCTCTTAGGACAAAAACTCTGTTTTCAAGAATACAAATCCAAGGAAAGAGAAAAGGGAGAAGGAGAGACATTTAAACATTTGTCATAATGTCTGCATAACACATTTAATAATTGAAATTTCTATCAATAATTTATTTGAAATTTTCTGGCATTTTCATACACTAGACACAAAATGAAGAAAAAAAGTGTTTTACTTAGTGCTAGAAATAAATGTTTTATCAAGGAGAAATAAAAGCATTTATTTTCTGCAGAAGGAAATTAGCCCCCTTCTTTGGAATGGACATGTCTGCTTTCCATTCCTTCATGTAAGATAAAGAAAAGGCCCATCATTAGGAAAAAGGAAGAGGGTATTCTTCCATCAGAGGCCTGCAGCGAACCTCTGAGACTATCAGAGGTCATCAGTCTATGAATGATACATACTGGATGGCACTGAAGTTGCAACCTGTATCAAGTTCTTGCAAGATTCAAAAATAAAAATTTTCTCTTTGCAGAAAGCTTCCTTATCTGTAGGAAAAAGAAGTCAATGGTCCATGCAACAGAACAGAAACATACAAGAGCAGGTATTCTCAAATTAAATGTTCAGGATCTGAAATAAATGGACACATGCACGGCACACACAGGCCCAACATAAAACTATCCAGTAAATAATCGCCTATAAAAAGCACCAATAAACACTACGAGAGCTATAACAGAGACAATTTTCTCTTTCTATAAACATGCAAATATTAAAATTTCAATAATGATGAAAACTTGGAAGCAGGATTCAAAATCATACAAGAAAGTTGTAGTTGTCTTACTGTGTGGAATTAAGCACTTTAAAGTTTTGTTAGAGTAATATCACGTCGAATTTCATTTGCAAATATCAACAACCATTCCATGAGAGAAACAGTGGACAAGAAGGACACTTACAAATATCGAGACACAGTGAAAGAAAGATAGATGAGGAGCATGTCAATTGAAATCACTTGAATTTAGAGCTAGACAGATTGCAATGCACACATTATTTTAAGTGACTCCTCCATTTGTTACAGACAGAAATGAACTGGGAGTCGGAAAACGAGTTTTAGTTCATTTCTGTCCTTGAGCAAGTCCCTAGGCTTATCAGCAATAGTTAGATCACATTCCTAATAGATTTTTCCCCGAGGGAGACTGCTATTATTCTTCACATTTTCTGTTCTCAGAATTGCAGAGTCATAACTGAATCTTTTCATTAATACAGGGTTGCCTATAAAAGGCAGAATGCCTATGCTCAACTCTCATTGCCTGAAGTCATTGTTATATTATTCCCAAATAATAAATGCTGCAATTAAAATTTTAAAATATGTCAAGTTCCCAAATGTGCTATTTTTTTCAGTTATAAAGTCCAACTAATATTTCTGTTATGCTCAACTCATTTAAAGAAAAGAAACTCTTCTGAGTGGAATACTCTTAGCTTTGCTTCCTCACTTAAAATTAAGTAAATTGCATCATGTATACCTATGCAGACTTGCAGACTTGTGCTCAAATATATCATATAAAATTAAGTTTGCTTTTACTACCATATAAATGAAATCATTATTGTTAATCTAGCAACAAATCTCATTTAGTCGAAGAAAATAACACCAATCTATTGTTGGATGATATATCTTCTAGAAAATGTCTATGGCACTATATTCTCAATTACCTGAAAATAAATGAATACACACATAATTCTACATAATGTCCAAATGGTCTTATGTTGGCTTCCTAATTTCTTTATTTGCTTTAATATTACTTCATTGTATTGCTCTTTAAATATACCCTGGAATAAGTGTAGCATATTACACTGATTTTTATAGAGCAGCTTATAAATTATTTTGCTGTAAAATCCAATGACTTCTTAATTTTTAAGCTACAGCATTTTTATGATTCATTTATGATATTTAGCCAGAATTGATAGATGAGAGTTTCTTAATTTTATGAGCATGGAACTGATGTGAATTATTCCTCTAAAAAGTTCTTAGAGACATCCCTTCAATGTTATTTCTTAAATCTAAAAAGTGTTTGTTTTAAAAATCTGAGGCTATGTGCAAGGATAGCTAAAATCTCTTATGCAATTATTTTATTAGACAATGATATGTTGAAAATAATACTATAAATATATTATTTCATTGTATGTTAAAACTTAAATATATTTGTCTTTTTCCTGATGTATCACTTAACTGAAAGAAAGCTAGAGTTTTATTTTTAATAGTTTTCTTTTCCAAATACTATAGAATCACTTATTACCAAATATTATTTTTTACTATTATTGAGTTCCTTGAAAATTCTTAGAAGTTCTTGGAAAAAGAATGTGGAACAAATAGCTGAACATGTTATATTGTGTTAAGGTTTCATAAAGCCACAACTACTTCGGAAATTTTTAGAACACTGGCTATAAACATAACCACTTTAGACTATGTGTCTATAAAATATCTCTTGATTAATGTATATAATATATTAACATCTTTATTAGATTGCCTGTAATAAAATTTCTGGGAATTTAACTCAATTAAATACACTTGTATTAATATTTATTAACTAATGAAGAAATAGGTGTCTATAAGGCAGTGTTTGCAAACTAGAAATATTTGGCTAACAGTAATAGGTGGAAACATGATAGGAGTTTTTTTCTTTTATATTTATTTTTATATTTAAATTAAAAGAAAACTGAGAAGAAAATGGAGAAAACCATAATGCATCGTCTTTCCACCCTAACCAAGCATTCTTGGTATTTTTATATGGCAACTTGCAGGTTTGTTCCAACCTGTATGCTTAGCTGTGTAGACACTTCATGCACTCTTTCATGCCTAGATTTCCATTGACATTTTACCACGTACAACATTTTACACCGTGGAATCGCTGAACCATCTTTGTAGCACAGAAGAGTCCACAAAGTGCATTTGCCATAACTTATTTATGATTTTCCTGTTGTCGTAATTATTAGGTAGCTCCAAATTTCTGTCACTATCATATTATTTTGAAATTCTTCTTCTGGATTTTGAGATATTTCTTGATGAAAAAATCCTATGAATGGGATTTCTGGGGCAAACAGAATAGTCATTTTAATGACTCTTGATTTCTATGCCAAATTTCTTTCTATAGAATTTGTCACAATAAATCCAGTAACAAACTTTATCAAAGCCCCCATAGTGAGTTTTAGCATTTAAGAAAACTTCAATTTTGTTTTTGAAGTATAATATCTTTATAGTTGACATACCTACTTTATAATAATGTAGTTACAGTGAATTACTTGGCTTTTGACATATGATTATATATTATCACACTGAAAGCATTATTAGAAATCTAATATTTGCAATGTGAACAGACATCAGTTAAAATAGATAATCTTTTGTAAATTATGACTTCATAAGATCATCATAATGAGGATATTTATTCACCTAAATTCTTATTTTCTGCCATCTCTTGATAATACAACAGCAATTTATTACAAACATGTTTTTAACCTTCCCTTTTCCGGGGCAAACATCTTTCCCACTAACAGAAACTCCCAGGAAATTTAATGTGAAATAGATCTAATCACTCATCCAGAACCACAGTATTTTAAATATCAATCTGAAAAACAGCCAAGACTTTTCAATGATTCACAAAGTGAACCCTGAAAATTTATACTTAATAATAATTGTCTTGGACTTTACAAAACAATAATCTAATAAAGAAGTGAAAATTATATCTGCTGTTGTTTTCCAGGTCATAAGGAAAAGAACTAATGCCATCTGCCAAGGTCATGATCAGTTCTTACGGTTAAGAGAATGGTCTTTGGACCAAGAGATACTAGGTTTAAATGCTCTGTGACACTGAGCAGCTTACTTAACTCCTCAGCTGCCTCATCTGTCATATAAATATATGAATATAACAATATAAAATGAAACTTTGGGGTTTAATTTCTTCATGAACTTCATTGTTCAGTTTAGTTAACTACTTATACTCCATCAAACAATCTAGGCTAGACTCTTTGAAAACTATTGTCATGTTAATTGATTCATATATATATATTTTAAGTGCACTGATAAATACTTAAAACATGGATGATTTTCTGAAATCATCCATGTTCTAAGTATGCATCAGTGAACATGATTTATATCAAATTACCTGTTATTGGCTCAAGTACTACCAAGGTGCTCAGTTACTTTTACAAAGCACAGTTCCACAGAGATAAAGAATAAAGACCATATATGCTCATGTGGTGGAGAACAGCATCTTCTGCACAAGGCTTCAGAGCTGTATTTCAAAGAATTAAGGAAGCATATCTTATATTTCAACAGTACTGTTTCTAAGGACACGAATAATCTGTTTTTATAATTTGGAAAATTTTTTCTGACCAAAAATATCAGAAAGGGAATTTTAAATTTTCTGGGTAACTAAATTTAATCATACTTTGTAGTCAGTATTTGTAGCATGTTTCTTTTCTTAAAAAAATTTAAAATTAAATATATGACTAAAGTAACATAAAAAGGATCCTGAACACTTTCTTTTTAAAAATCATTTTAGATTCATGTGGGACGTGTGCAGGTTTGTTACATGGGTATATTGCATAATGTTGGGGTTTGGGGCTTCTATTGAACCCATCACCCAAATAGTGAACACAGTACTCACTAGTAACTTTAATTATTATGACAAAAATCATTTACTTCATAATTTCAATTTTTAAAATAAATATTTAGATAGCTTTTAAGATAAGTAACCTTGTCTCTACCTAACCACGGGATCATTTAAACTTTATAACACACATAATATTTCTAAAATAGTGAAGTCTTAAAAAGTCTTATTTTCATTAAAATATTAAAACTATACTTTGAATAACAAAAATCTTAAATGAATACCTGAGAAGCATTTGTAAAAGGTCATTTAACCTGGGAAAAAAGAAGGGAATGAGAACACGGGAGCCGAGGTCCATTGTATTCTGGAGGCTCTTTTCTGTATGACTTGGAACTCAATGGAGCTTGTGAACCATCAACTTCAATTACACTGAAAACCCCAAACAAACCCTAGACATTGTAAATCTCATTAATTTTAAACACATGAGGACCAGAATAAACGGCCTTTGAATTAACTCAATCCAAATTACCTAATATTAAAACATAATTGGAATTCAGTTGCTCTAAATTGCTTGCTAGTTGCAAAGACAGAATAGATTGCTATACTAAGGTTTATTGCAATTTTATCTACTTGGGAAGTTTCAAAATAATGTTTTTATAAAGCATGATTCTGAGATTGAGAAAAAAATTTCTTGGTTTTTTTATATATTTCCATAAAATCTGGGGAGTTTTATAAAATTTCAGCTCTTTAAGTAGGAAATTTTACTTTGAGCTGCTTAAACTAAATGTTAAATTTGAAACACAAAAGTGCAAACCATTAAATACAGCTGACAATATATTATATTTAGTAAAATTGTAATTTCCATGTTCCTAGGTTTCTTACTGCAACCATTTCTATAATGATGAGGCTAAGCACAATTTTAATATTAACTTAATAATAATGAAAATATATTAAAATAAGAAAAAATACACTGCTAAATAAAAAGATATAAAAGTGTTGCTAAAATGAGACTACATTTTCCAAACACAAAGCAAAATTATTTTGAAAAATCTGCCCCTTTTTGGAGGTCTTGTATCATTATTCCCATCCACCTGTAAAGAGTAAAGTCACTGTATAAAAATATTGCTATAATTATTTTTGTGTTGTTTGTGCAAGCCTTTATAATATTTGACTAAATTTTATATAAGATCTAATTGTTTGGAGGCAACATTTCATCAGGGTCCCTATTATTTAATATCCTAATTTTAAGTAAAATATTACTAAACCTATGTCAAATGGTAAGGCCTACTTATCTTCAAGTTGCATTTACAGAAAACTATGAAAAATAGAACACATACAATTTAATCCAATCCACATTGAAAATCTGTAATATACACATACAACATGTGAATGCTTATACCTGAGAAAAAATGTGCTTTGAAGCCCTTCTTGGATACAGTATTGTCAGATTTGAATTCAATTCTCATATTGTTGAACTGGGATGTGATCACTTCAGGCACTTCAGCGCCACAGAATTTGCCATGCAATTTAGACTCAGAGGAAAGACCACTCCAGATCTCCACATAATCATATTTGCAAACCTAGAAAAAAATGTGGTTATCAGTTGCCAGATTTGTGAGTACAAGATGATTGACATTTATCTTAAAAAAAAATCTTGTTTTTCCCATTTTACTCTTATGGTAGTCAAACTAGAACTAACAGGTAAGGAAAAAAATCAGGCCACAGTGACTCATGCCTGTAATCCCAGCACACAACTACTAGCAATAGAAATAGCTCTTTCCATTGTAGAGATGAGAAAACTGAAGTTCAGAGATTTTTATATAGCTTGTCCAAAATGATACTTGTCATACATGGCACTGGTGATTAACAACAAGGAGTTCGGCTTAGTCCAGTACTGTCTCCCAGAAACACCACATTCTAATGAGAACAGCACCATTAGTAACTTTAAAAGAGAAAGATGGATACTTGATGTACAATAAAAAAGATTATTTGCTTTTTAAACTTACTAAAAGGACTGATATTTCTTAATTTCTTTTTGTTGCTGAGTGCTGTGAAGTTACTCTGTAGGGTTGCTGCAGGACTGCAAACACATAGGAATTCTATTCAGTGCAAAGGAGGTAAGAATTTATATTAAATTAAGGTAGCCTCATTCTGATTTATATATAATATACTAACAACACTGAAATGGAAGAAGCTAAATGAATGCCAGGTATTTCTAAGCAATTTTATGGCCACTAACAGATGTTTCCATAATATACTTTTCCGAAGTTCCAACAGGGCACGTGTTCAAGAACAAATCTTGCATGAATGACCTTATTACATAAATATGTAATTAGCAAGGTTTAACAATGCATATGATTGAACCCTGGGGCAAGATCTGTGCTTTGAAATATGTCAACTCAAATTACTGGTTCTTGTGCTACTAAATAGGTGATAAATAAGCAAAATGCTGCTAGGGAAAATGAAATAACTTTTCTACTTACTTTGTTACAATTGCAATTTTTGTTTGGAGAGTTCCAATATAGTATAAAAGACTGTTTCCAAGGCTAAAGATGTTGTCATTGACTTTCCTTTGGAATAGCAATATAATGAACAAAATAATGATGTTTTAAGCCTAACCCATTATTCTGTAAGTCAAGTTTTTGCTCAGGCCTTTTATTTTAAATAGCTAAGATATCAAACTATGAAAATACAGAGAATTCTGTAACAGCTTTCTACACAGTAACATGATTATAAATTAAAGAACACAAGAATATGTTAACACAGTTTGTAAACAGCCGTTCTATGAATGGTGACCCTGACTGTGAGAATAATGCTTTCAGAACACAATACCTCAATTATATAAAACCATCTCCCCTGCTTTCTCCTGAATGCAGACCTCTAGACTTATTACAAATATCTATCAATTAATAAATCAAAATGTCACACCCAACACAATAATAGCTTAAGGGAAAACTATGGGAGTAGATGTCATTCAACACTAAGTTCACATCAATCTCAGAACTGGTAGGGAAATTCCCATTTTCAAAAGGTGTAGCTCAAAAAGAAAAAACCTCTCTAAAAATAGTATAAAAATAATTTTCTTTACTTATTAAAAGAAAATTATATTTCATGTAAAGTATGTTAAAATGATAAATTGCAGCCTTTCTCATTATAAAACTTACACATAATGTTAAAAAGAAGCTCAAATGGCCCATTGAGTTCCAAGATTCTACAATTCCTTGAAATATGTAAGTTCATCACATTTCTTTTTTTTTAATTATTATACTTGAAGTTCTAGGGTACATGTGCACAACGTGCAGTTTGTTACATATGTATACATGTGCCATGTTGGTGTGCTGCACCCATTAACTCATCATTTACATTAGGTATATCTCCTAATGCTGTCCCTTCCCCCTCCCCCCACCTTATGACAGGCCCCAGTGTGTGGCGTGATGTTCCCCACCCTGTATCCAAGTGTTCTCATTGTTCAATTCCCATCTATGAATGACAGCATGCAGTGTTTGGTTTTCTGTCCTTGCGATAGTTTGCTCAGAATGATGGTTTCCAGCTTCATCCATGTCCTTACAAAGGACATGAACTCATCATTTTTTATGGCTGCATAGTATTCCATGGTGTATATGTGCCATCCAGTCTATCATTGATGGGCATTTGGGTTGGTTCCAAGTCTTTGCTATTGTCAATAGTGCCACAATAAACATACGTGTGCATGTGTCTTTAAAGCAACATGATTTATAATCCTTTGGGTATATACCCTGTAATGGGATGGCTGGGTCAAATGGTATTTCTAGTTCTAGATCCCTGAGGAATCGTCACACTGTCTTCCACAATGGTTGAACTAGTTTACAGTCCCACCAACAGTGTAAAAGTGTTCCTATTTCTCCACATCCTCTCCAGCACCTGTTGTTTCCTGACATTTTAATGATCGCCATTCTAACTGGTGTGAGATGGTATCTCATTGTAGTTTTGATTTGCATTTCTCTGATGGCCAGTGATGATGAGCATTTTTTCATGTGTCTGTTGGCTGCATAAATGTCTTCCTTTGAGAAGTGTCTGTTCATATCCTTCGCCCACTTTTTGATGGGGTTGTTTGATTTTTTCTTGTAAATTTGTTTAAGTTCTTTGTAGATTCTGGATATTAGCCCTTTGTCAGATGGGTAGATTGTAAAAATTTTCTCCCATTCTGTAGGTTACCTGTTCACTCTGATGGTAGCAAATCAATAAATGTAATCCATCATATAAACAGAACCAAAGACAAAAACCACATGATTATCTCAATAGATGCAGAAAAGGCCTTTGACAAAATGCAACAGCCCTTCATGCTAAAAACTCTCAATAAACTAGGTATTGATGGGATGTATCTCAAAATAATAAGAGCTATTTATGACAAACCCACAGCCAATATCATACTGAATGGGCAAAATCTGGAGGCATTCCCTTTGAAAACTGGCACAAGACAGGGATGCCCTCTCCCACCACTCCTATTCAACATAGTGTTGGAAGTTCTGGCCAGGGCAATCAGGCAGGAGAAAGAAATAAAGGTTATTCAATTAGGAAAAGAGGAAGTCATATTGTCCCTGTTTGCAGATGACATGATTGTATATTTAGAAAACTCCATCATCTCCGCCCAAAATCTCCATAAGCTGAAAACCAACTTCAGCAAAGTCTCAGAACACAAAATCAATGTTGAAAAATCACAAGCATTTCTATACACCAATAACAGACAAACAGAGAGCCAAATCATGAGTGAACTTCCATTCACAATTGCTTCAAAGAGAATAAAATACCTTGGAATACAACTTACGAGGGATGTGAAGGACCTCTTCAAGGAGAACTGTAAACCACTGATCAACGAAATAAAAGAAGACACGAACAAATGGAAGAACATTCCATGCTCATGGATAGGAAGAATCAATATTGTGAAAATGGCTATACTGCCCAAGGTAATTTATAGATTCAATGCCATCCCCATCAAGCTACCAGTGACTTTCTTCACAGAATTGGAAAAAACTACTTTAAAGTTCATATGGAACCAAAAAAGAACCCACATTGCCACAACAATCCTAAGCCAAAAGAACAAAGCTGGAGGCATCAGGCTACCTGACTTCAAACTATACTACAAGGCTACAGTAACTAAAACAGCATGGTACTGGTACCAAAACAGAGATATAGATCAATGGAACAGAACAGAGCCCTCAGAAATAATACCACACATCTACAACCATCTGATCTTTGACAAACCTGACAAAAACAAGAAATGGGGAAAGGATTCCCTATTTAATAAATGGTGCTGGGAAAACTGGCTAGCCATATGTAGAAAGCTGAAACTGGGTCCTTTCCTTACACTTCATACAAAAATTAATTCAAGAAGAGTAAAGACTTAAATGTTAGACCTAAAACCACAAAAACCATAGAAGAAAACCTAGGCAATACCATTCAGAACATAGGCATGGGCAAGGACTTCATGAATAAAACACCAAAAGCAATGACAACAAAAGCCAAAATTGACAAATGGGATCTAATTAAACTAAAGAGCTTATGCACAGCAAAAGTTCATAATATTTCAAACTTTAATTTTCTTTAAGAGAACACAGAAGTCAGCTACCTCTTTTTTACCTAAAAGCCACTAGTAAAAAGCTAAAACCTCCTTGGTTACTACAAGCAGAATTAAGAGGAAAAAAAGTAATTAAAAGGAAAGAGGCCAGGCACGGTAGCTCATGCCTGTAATCCCAGCACTTCTGGAGGCTGAGGCAGGCGGATCACTTGAAGTCAAGAATTCGAGATTAGCCTGGCCAACATGGTGAAACCCCGTCTCTACTAAATGCAAAAATTAGCTGGGTGTGGTGGTGCATGCCTGTAATCCCAGCTATTCGGGAGGCTGAGGCAGGCAGGAAGAATTGTTTGAACCCAGGAGGCGGAGGTTGCAGTGAGTCAAGATAGCACCACTGCACTCCAGCCTGGGCAACAGAGCGAGACTGTGTCTCAAAAAAAAAAAAAAAAAAAGAAAAAAAAAAAGGAAAGGAGGAAAAGTAGGCAGTAAAAAAGGAAGAAGAAAAATAGACACACAAAAGCAAAACTATGGTATAAAACCCACAAATATTACCAACAATTACTGCTTCAGTGGCACAGATACATTATATTTCCGTTCTCTGATATACATCAGAGACAAAAGTGTCCAACTGATGTACATCAAAGACAAAATACTTTTTGTGGGTTAATTTTATTTTATGGATGGATAAAAATCATGTTCATTTAGTAAACATTAAAAACGTTGTTGGGAGAAAAGGATGCAAAGGAAGTTAGAAAAAGAAGAGAACGTACAGAAGACGAAACAAAACAAACGTTTATAACCTTTCCTCTGGAATTAAACCAGTGTTGACCAATCACACAAAGGATGTTTTTCTAAAAGTTCCCATTTCAGGCTTGACATTCCATTTGAATTTGATGTGTGTGTGTGCACTAGCACAAAGGAATTTTCAAATAAATGATTTCACTTGTTTAAATGTAGTCACCTGACAGAAACTGTACCTTTAGTAGAGTAAGCTATATTCTGTATAAAAAAAGGATAGCTTTAAATACATCTTTTACTGAGGTTAAAAAATTAATCTTTCCTTCTTTATGAACCACGAGCACATTCATAATGAAAAGCTACATATATAATGAAAATATACCCATTTCCATAAGTAAAATATGCCAGGTTCTTCCAAATGATATTTTTGTTATGACTCAGCCACAGGGTTTTGGTTTATTTTTTTCTAGAAGTGTCTATGTGACATGAAGTTGACCCTAAATACTCCATAGTTATTTAACAAATCAAGAAAATGGTAAATATTAAATACACTAAATAAAAACTCCCTCTAGGTAATTTTCAATCTTCCAGAAAGAGTCTAAAGTATCATCCAATGCCAACGAGATTCATAAGCAGTTGCAGAAATGAGCAGTAAGACAAAGAAAGAATACAATGTCTATACTATTTTACTACTTTTTTTTTTAATTTCACAGTTTGCCTTCAGGGAGTTCCAAAACATGATTTAAAAAATTACAGTTATTGTTCACTTACTTCATTGCCTTCCAATTCAAAAAACTCAAACTTCACAGAAATTCTGTACTGGGTTGGTGCAACCACTTGCCACACACAGTTCTTATTAGGAGGGTACTCCTTGGGCCAGCCGGGGGTGGTTATGGTGCCGTTAAGTTTGGTAAGAAGTCCACCACAAGCAGCTAGAAGAAAAGAAAAGAAAAAGGTATATTCTCCCCATGAAGTCACCCACTTCTTAGCACCTGTCCATTAATTAATACCCAAACATCTCAGCACTAAATTTCAACTATCTTCTGGATTTTAAAATCCAGAAATGGCAGTCTCTGCTCCTTAGTCTTGATACAAGTATTGTGGTCATTAAGTCTCATTTTTAAGGTGTTATTTTGTAGCTTAGGAGCCGAGAATATTATGGCTGTACTAAATTTTAGTAACTTTAAAGTAGGGGGAGCAATTTAAAAAAAATTAAAAATCTAGGTCTCAGTTTTCTTATCTTTAGAGTTGGTCTAATAATATCTTGTAGTGCCTTGGCCACTACAGAATTAAGGAAAAAATATTTTTTTTTGTCGGAATTGAGAAGGGTGTTAGGAGATTTAAGGAAAATATACATGTAAAGCACAGTTTAGGCTGATGTAATAAAACCAAATCAATTGTTCATTTCCTCAAACTTTTTTTCCAAGACAAGTAACTCAATATTACCTGAGCTACCAGACAAGATAAATTATGGTAAATAGAACATATTTGTTATTCCAAAAAGTCCAATTTAAATACTGATTTTCTTTTTAAATAGATCTGTGATGATCTATTTTTAAAGGGTTCTATTTAAATTTCATCTCTTCCTTATTGACAGTGAAATTAGCAAAATCATGGTATCCAAAAGCAAGCTGAGTGAAAAGAACATACATTGTACACAGTTCATAATTAATTCCTAAGGAGTCAAGAGTTACCTAAAATAACTGGTCCCTTTTTTGTCTTTGTGCACGTGTGTGTGTGTGTGTGTGTGTGTATACACATATACATATATGCTATATTTATGAGTATATACAAACACTACCTGTACAGTTACTTTTACCACTTTCTTGGTAAATTATGATAAAATAAGTATTTCTAGTTGCTCCACAGAAACAGTAGTCTTGTTATTTTTTGATTGTCTCATATACAATGTCCTCTTTTAAAAATATACTGCTTCATTACTAGGTCTTTTTTATTCTAGTAAAGGGGGAAGATTAGTAGGTTAATAGGTGGAATAGAGACTTCTGGAAGCCAAACAGGAAAGTTCAGACTTTTAAGAAGAAACAGGGAGTCTCTGATTTTTGCTAAATAGGTCAGCAGGGGGGCGTGCATTAAGCAAATAATTCTTTCCCCTTTGCCACTTATTATATCCTCTATTACAGGTACAGTAGAGAACAGGTGCTCATTTTCAGAGGACTAACATTTTGGTAGGAGACATCACAGTAAACCAATAAATACATAAATATAAATAATGTTAAACTGCTACACATTCTATGAAGATGAATTTTGCAGAAATTTTAAAAGAGGAATAAAGGAGGAACAGACTGGAGGAAGAAAGATCTTCCAATTCATCCTGCCTGTAATAGCGGTATGGGGCCTGTAATAGGGTGGAGGCAGGGAAAATAAAAAAGAGTTAGCTTTAAAATCTGAAGGAAGAGATCATAGATAATGGTAAGAAAATGCTTTACAAGAAACCTCATCTTAAAACGTAAAGACGAAATGCAGATAACCACGACAAAAAGTCTTTTTAAAAAAATCAATCTTTTATTGATAAAACACATATTTATCTCCTGCTTTATGTCTGACTGTGCTACATGTTAGAGATACAAAGATGATTCTAACTCAGGACTTCTCATTTTAATAAGGGAGACATACCTATAGACTATATTAAGAAAACGATAAAAGCAAATGATGGATAGACAGATGGATGGATGGAGAAATGGAGGGATGAATAGATATATAGATGGGTGGATGAAAATCTGATCTAGATAGAGACAGAAATAGATCTAGATATAGTAACATACATATACATGGTGGCCTGGTATGACAGATGGATGAATGAATGATGGTAGGATGGATAGATAAAAATCTAGATCTAGACAGAGATATCTACAGATACATTAATATGTACAAACACAGTGGCCTGGTGAATGGATGGATGGATGAAAGGAAGGACGGATATAAATCTAGGTCTAGATGTAGATTTATATATAGATGAATCTAGATAGAAACAAGTATAGATACATTTATTTATATATGTGTGAAATGGTTTGGCTGTGTCCCCACCCAAATCTCATCTTGAATGACAGCTCCCATAATTCCCACATGTCATGGGAGGGACCTGGTGGGAGGTAACTGAATCATGGTTGGGGGGAGTGTTTTCCACGCTGTTGTCACGATAGTGAGAAAGTCTTACGAAATCTGATGATTTTACAAAAAGGAGTCCCCTGCACATGCTTTCTGGCTCGCTGCCATATACGACGTGCCTTTGCTCTTCTTTTGTCTTCTTCCATTATTGTGAGGCCTCACCAGCCATGTGGAACTGTGAGTCCATTAAATCTCTTTCTATTACAAATTACCCAGTCTTGGGTATGTTTTCATTAGCATAATAAATATGCTAATGTGTCTGTATTAGCAGCGTGAGAATGGACTAATATGGTGTGTTATACATATATAAACAAGGTGGCCTGGTAATCAAAGGAGGAAAGGACCCATTCTATAACAAGAATTCAGGTAAGGTTTCACATCAGCTGTGACTGTGAATTGAGTCTTACTAATTGAGGAAAGAGGTCACTATAGGAAAAAGGGAAAGAAAGAGGAAGACAGACAGAGAATGAGAATATAAGAAATAAATAATTGTGGGGGGTGGGGGTCCAGGAAGGAGTGCAGTCATACCTTCACAGCTCCTCCTGTCTGGGCCCAGCTCATAGCCAGGCTCACAGGCACACTGGTAACTGCCCAGAGTGTTCAGACATCGCTGCTCACAGCCTCCACGGTCAGGTTTGGCACACTCGTCTTCCTCTATGAAAATGGTCATAGTTATAGAACAACTATACATATATATGTGTGTATGTATGTGAAATGGTTTGGCTGTGTCCCCACCCAAATCTCACCTTGAATGATATCTCCCAAAATTCTCACGTGTCATAAGAGGGACCTGGTGAGAGGTAACTGAATCATGGCTGGGGGTTCTTTTCCATGCTATTCTTATATATATATATGAGGGCGTAAATCTTTCTAAAAAACTACCATGCTTAATGGTTCCAAATAAAATGGAAACAATTCATTGCTTCCATTGCTTCTATCAGCAAAGGAGCAGGAACAACGTATAAGCCCCTGATGGATAACGTATACAAATTCATGTTGCTGCTAACTAAGCATTGTCAAAAAACCCACAGAAGGCCTGGAAACCTATTGCTGGGCCAGCTGAAGATCATCTTATCTCAGACACAGTGTGTGTTTTTCTGAATTTGAAGTCAAATGAGGATAATGAAGCCTAGCCTTTTTTCAGAATGAAATTTAAAAACTTACTAAAAAGCATAGTTTCAGCAACGCTAATTTTACATTATAGCTTAATAGATATATCAGCAAAAATTCTTTTAAAGAAATATCATTATTAAGAAATAGATTGTGGTGAACATAAATTAAAAGGTATAAAACTCAGAAATTGACTGGATCTCTTTAAATTTAAAACATTGTGTTTCTTATATAGACATTTTGCTCCAGAAAATATGATAACCCCATTTTAATAAATATACATACTGTATAATTGTATATTGAAACCCAAAATATACATAAAGTATATATATACAATATATAATATTTTTTAAAATGTATGTGACAGGATACTCCATAATCTCACTCTTCAGGAATAACCTCATGTGAGTTAGACGAATAGTAAACATTCTCTGAAGAAATTATGCATCAGCAAGACACTTGATTTTGATAAGTAAATATATGAATATCACATGAAAGAAGCTTGATAGCATGTTTCTTCTATGAAATATATCACATACAGAAAATTTCAAACATGTAAATGGATATTTTAATGAATTCTTTTAATACCTGTAGTAAAAGTGCCAAGTTTTTCTATCTTTCATTTCATATGATGAATAAAATAGCTTCCAGGGAAAATCCTTTATACTGATCTTCTTTAAATTATGACAATATTTACATATCTATCACTCTAAGTTTTGCAATACACAATTGAATCCTTTATCCTATCCTATATCATTTATCCTATAAAATCAATATGGAGGAAAATTTTGCTTTCTCTTCCCATAGAAAAATTTTATTCTGTAATGACACACAACATAAGTGTCAATGAATTTCCTAAATGCATATGTGATGTTAATATTTTCACCAAAATATTTGCTTTCCTTTCACCTCACAATACATACAAAATATGGGACATAAGAATAAACTGAAATGTAGTTATGCATTTCAAAATCAAAGCTGATCAGAGATAATTATTTGTCAAAAAGACATTTTAGATACCAGAATATTCTGCTAAGGAGACCATAAATTATTTTCAATGTGGGGGAATACTAGTCTGAAAGGGAGTAATGCTGGCACCTGGAAACAAATAGATAAACTTCATGTCAGTAACCTTCTTCTGTTCATGAATTCTTGGTTGGTTATTTGCATTGCAAATATTTTCTTTCTGTCTGTATATCCTTTTCTGGAACTTGCTGTTTTGACTATTTCATAAAAAACAGATGGTAGAATATCCTAATGGAATTCCTATCCTGTGCTATGAAGTTCTAAACTCTAGTATTTTATTAATAACCTTTTCTATCGAAACTCTCCAAAATATCCTTATTCATATTCAACTTTCAATACAACTTTCTCTAGTTCTCCCCTAAATCAAAGCTAAACACTACAATTATCCTTGAGAAAGAAAATCTGACATTTGAAAATTATTTCAAATTACCTTTAAAAAAGTTAGCAGCAAACCCTGCTTTGTTCACAGTTCCATCAGAAACAAACTTCATCCACAAAGTATTGGAGGTAGATCTTATATCTTCAGGTTTGTCATAACCACAGAAACGCCCTATCAAAGGGCTATTTTCACTGGTTCCATCTCTAACTTCCAGGTAGTCATAAGCACAGTTGTCATGTCTTTCAATCTGCAACAGAAAAAAATATGTGAAAATATATGTTTATAGATAAAACATTTTCTATAGGAAGATAGATGTCTTCTCAGTGCCATACTTCTGATTTGTTAATATAAAAAGTTATTTGTATCAAATGAGTGTACTTGAATGTTTCTCACGAACGTACACTGTAATAGCCATGAACAAAGAATGTTATTCTAGTAGACAGGGAAGGATAAAAAATAACTATGAAACAGTACATCCACATGAGTCAGGATCAGCAGAAATTAGTTGTCTTTTAAAAGAAAATTAAACTACAAGTAGAAATTCTTCATTCAATAGAGGCTGAAAAAAATCCAAAATTAAAAATTATCACTAAAAATCTGGGCCTGATACACTGCTGCAAGTAATATATAACTTCTTCTGAATCATAGTTATAAAAATTGCTGCATATTCTCACTCATAGGTGGGAATTGAACAATGAGATCACATGGACTCAGGAAGGGGAATATCACAATCTGGGGACTGTGGTGGGGTGGGGGGAGGGGGGAGGGATAGCATTGGTAGATATACCTAATGCTAGATGACGAGTTAGTGGGTGCAGCGCACCAGCATGGCACATGTATACATATGTAACTAACCTGCACAATGTGCACATGTACCCTAAAACTTAAAGTATAATAAAAAAAAATTGCTCCATAGTCTTTCAATAAAATCATTATTGTATTCATAGAAAATTTGGATTCAAATACTCTGAACAAATGTAGCACTATTTTTGGTTATAAATCTCTTTTTGAAACGAAAATCTGATAATATGGGATTACTGTTCTTCCTTAGTCTATTGAATTCTTTCTCCATAATTAACCTGGCTGTGTAGAGAAAGACTACTATATAGTAGAATCAACAGTGGTTTTCCCTTTCCCAAGGAAATATGGCCTTGTTTGGATGAGGCTTTTTATCTCAACACACTCCTCTCAGCCCAGATAATCAGGGGAAACTCAATCTCTTTCCTTAACAAATGAATGCAAATATCAGGTCAGACTATTGGCCTATGACACTTTTTGGGGAACTATATGTTCATGGACCCATGTTTCAGCCCTGAACTTCTGAAAACAAACCAACAAAAAAAACCAAAATTTATAAATTGTTTTAAAAATTGTAAGACAATTTTTATGTAAAATTCTTGTTTTTCACCTTTCACAGAAGTTGACCACTAGAACTAAAGTCTTCAAAGAGTCAACTGCTTATTAGGTATTTAAAAGTAGAAAGCAGAGATATCTACAATTAAAACAGCATGAAAAGTATCAAATGTTGTCAATATCACTCAACATACAATTCGTTAATTTATGGAACGCTGTTACTAGTGTTAAGGAATACGTAGAATGTCAAGGAATATCGGGGAATGTCCATGGAACTGCAACTTGAACGCATGAATCTGCCAGTATAGTTGGTAGAAAAATATGTTTTCTGCCTTATCAAAACACTAACAATAATAGTCTTCAAATGAGGTAGTATAAAGACAAACAAAAAAAATACACTTTGAAGCACAGATTTAGTTAGAACTAGGTACTACATTTGCTGCTTCCTAGTCACAAAATACTCAGTGCCTACTCTCCACTAGGCACTCTCTCTGCTTGGTATGCATCATTCAGAAAAATATCAAATAACCTTGCCCTCCTGGTGCTTGCATTCTACTGATGAGTAGCCAGAAAAGCAACAATAAACAAAATAAATAATTAAATCATAAAATATTAGAAAGTCATAAATTCAATGGAAAAATAGAAAGCGTAGCAAGATAAGAAGTGTGAGAAGATGGCTATGGCCACCCTGAAGTTTCCTGATATAATCTGATCTCAGAAATTAATTAAGAACAGGCCTAGTTAGTAACTGGATGAGAGATGTATGAGAAATTGGGTGGGGGAGAGAAGGCTGTAATTTTAAGGTAGGTGCTCATTGGATACTTTTCATAAATCCATATTTTTCCTAAAAATAAATTATTTTTGTGAGTGTACAATTATGGGAATAAATGGAAAATATTTACATAAAGAATATCTAATTTTAAAAGCACATTTTAAAAACTAACTCAATTGGTCACCAGGGGTGACAAGCCCAATTTGGCCAAATATATATATATATATATATATATATATATATATATATATAACCTCTTATCTCAGTCTTTAATATAATCCCTTCAAAATCAGGGTTCTCTATAAATATGAGAACATTTCCAGATGGCCAAAGGCTGTTCTTGGTCAAGGGGACAATACAGAAAATAATATCTCAGATTTCAAGTTATAGAGTTTGATAACAGAATAAATGACAAAACTGTAGACAAAATAACCAAAGTCTTGGCAAACCAAACTATGCTCCCCTGCTAAAGCAGCACAGAATGAACTGCTCCTGATTCACCAATCCTATTGGAAGAGGGGGAGAAAGAATGAGATAGAAAATCACAAGAATTGAGAATACACAATGAAGGAAGCAACATCTTGTAGTAGAAGGTCCATTAATAAAAATAATATTATGACCAGGCACGGTGGCTCACACCTGTAATCCCAGGACTTTGGGAGGTCTTAGCAGGTGGATCACATGGTCAGGAGTTCAAGACCAGCCTGGCCAAGGTGGTGAAACACTGTCTCTACTAAAAATACAAAACAATTAGCTGGGCATGGTGGCAGGCACCTGTAATCCCAGCTACTTGGGAGTCTGAGGCAGAGAATTGCTTGAACCCAGGAGGTGGAGGTTGCAGTGAGCCAAGATCGTGCCACTGCACTCCAGCCTGGGCAACACACTGAGACTCCATCACAAAATAAAATAAATTTAAAAAAGATAATATTACATTGCTTCATATTAGAAATCAGGCTAGTGTAAAAATTAAAAATGTTAATTAAAAAGGGTTTTAATTACTATTTTAGGAAGATTATTATTAAAAATTATGGTACAAACAAGGAAGACAACATAGTTCCTATTGAAAATGAAACTCAAAATTTCAGATTTCTTCAATGATTAAAAAGAAATAGGATAATTTATATATTGCCTGGTCTATAAAACTCACTCTATTCCTTTAATAGATATACAATCATTCACTTTACATTTTAATTTACAGTGTTTTCACTGGTTACTTAGTAAAAATTGTAATTTTAAATATTTTATATGATACACAAAGAGTAAATATTTCACAGGTAAAAATAGCTAATTATAGGGTTAAATTCACTAGTACATATTTATGCATTACATATTATTTACATATTAAATATGTACCCGGTATTTGGGGCAACAGCATTCTCACACAGTGAATGCCACAGATTTTGAGTTGCCTAGAAAATAATATGTGCCTCATCTACATGAATTTATGATATTTGGAAATACATTATATCTTTACAACAACAATTCTAGATATCTCGTCAATTACCTGAATGGTCTTCAGTTACTTATTTTTCCAGTTTAATCCTAAATGCAAGGCTTGCACAATGAATTTACTCCATTTGTACTAATAATAATTATACTTCATCAGCTACATCAACACGAGTGATAACAATGAGCACAAATGAATATTTGAGTTACTTTATTTGTGTCATTTGTGCAACATTTTCTTGAGCTACATCAAATTACTTCATCAATTAATATATGGAATGGATAGAAACAAATATGATTGAAACTAAAATGTGAATCAAGTCCATCGATGTCATGCCAGTAACTTTAAGCTTCATCAGTAAAAGAACACCAAAGGCAATGATTTATAGAAAGAATGAAAAAGAAACAAAGAAAAGAAAGGAAAGAAAGAGGAAGGAAAGAAGGAAGGAAGGAAGGAAGGAAAGGAGGGAGGGAAGAAAGAAGGGAGGGAGGGAGGGAGGAGAAAAAAGAAAAAAGAGAAAAAAGAAAAGAGAAAGAGCAGTTTCTTTTTGAGTTAAAGCATGGATACAGTTCAGATAACTGGGAGCTGAACTCAACGTCATGTATAATTAAACACACAATAAACATATAATAAATAAAGATGATGCCGATTTCTTACACACTTTAAGGTAAGCAGAGCATAAACCATGTATTAATATGACAAGTTTATCATAATGTAAACAGACCTAATATCTTCATAGAGAATATAGGGGAAGTGATAGTAAGCTCTGAACAATTTTCAGAAAACTAATACGTAAATGATATCAGAAGTAGAGCCAAATACACAAAGAAGGAAGAACATGTACAAAGACTAGTCAGAAGGGATTCATAGTACATTTCACTACTGAGGGTTCATATCTTTAATGCAGAATGAAGATGAACCATAGAAAAAGTAAGTGATTTCTATTTAGCAACAACTAAAATAAATTTAACCAAAAGTGGTCAACTTCTCATTCTAAACCTGCCAACCTGTACAGAGTTTAGTGGTCAGTGCATGTGGATGAGCTCTGGCACTGAAGGAAAGCCAGCCCTGGAGGTAGGGGTCACGCCCAGGCTTGGGACACACTCACATGCTTGCCTTCATTTGACAACCAAATTTCCAAATCAATATGCCATTGCACAAATATCTATTGCGGTATCTAGTTATTTATAAAAATCTCTGAAAACTTAGAAATTTCTAGATAATAATTTTTAGTAAAAGGTATCCCATGCTCCCTAAAAAATAAAAAATAGAATTACCATATGATCTAGCAATACCACTTCTGGGTAAATACCCCAAAGAATTGAAAGCACAGTCTTGTAGAGATATTTGCATACTTACGTTCATAGCAGCATTTTCACAATAGCCAAAAAGTGGAAGCAATCCACAGGTTCATTGATAGATGAATGGATAAATAAAATGTGGTATACACATACAATGGAATATTATTCCACCTTTAATTAATTTAATATTAATTAAATAAAATATTTAATTAATATTTAATTAATATTTAATTAAATATTAATTAAATATTAATTAAATTAAATATTTAATTGATATTTAATTAAATATTAAATTAAATTAATATTTAATTTAAGTATTAAAAGGGGTACTTAAAATTCTCTAATTCATAGAGACAGAAAGAATGGAGGTTGCCATAAGGAATTAGGGGAAGGAGGAAAAAATTAGGGTGTTTTTGTGTGATGGGATAGTGTTTCAGCTTTGCAAGATGAAGAGTTCTGGAAATTGCTTGAACATTTTGAATCTACTTAACACTACTGAACTGTACACTTAACAACTGGTTAAGATGGAAAATTTTATGTTATGTATATTTTGCTTTAATCAAATATAGTTCTCATGACTGTTACAATGTAGCTTTAAAACATAGCTAATGTAATCAGATATAATTAATGCAATCTAAGTGATGCAACTTGTATAGATAGTATGATTTTAAATGATATACACTTGGAGCAATGTTAAAGCTGTTTATGCTTTGGGGGAAAATGTTAAATAAAACTGATTAATAAAAACAATGCAAATGAGCATTTATCATTAAAAATTAAAAATAATTTTTATAATGAGAAAAATCTAGTAAGGTCTAGGAAATAATAGTATAAACAAAAGGAACATTGAATAAAAAGGTGAAAAGCTTAATACATAATTATTTTAAATTATATTATCTTATTTAATAATATTTATTAGTAGTAATATTTAAAATTAAGTTGACACAACACATGAATAATTACAGCTCAAAAAAAAGTTCAAACATGTTAAAAGCAACATCATAGGTCTTGCTTAGGTTTATTTTCATGTGAATGGTTTATTTAACTGCTGCCACTTCATTTTTTTCTTCATGATTCAAGTATTTTTTGATTACTCATAAATTTAATAATTTTATTGTAAACCTGCTATGGCCAAATAATATTCACTTGACAGTATGTGAACAGTGGTGAATAAAACAGACATGCCTCTGATGGACTGACACATAATGATTAAACAACAAAAATGTATAAGTGAAGATAGTTACAAAAGGAAAGATTTGAATGCCATAATATTATATTAATAGAATACTGACGCTTCTCTTTACTACTAGACCTGGTGACATCAATGCACAGAGCCAGGGCTTCATTTTGATCATAGTGCTACCAGTTGTGCAACCTTGGGCAAGTTGATTGAAACTAACAAGTGCTAATCTTTCAGACACAAGGATAGCCTAGACCGTAATTCATGAAGAGCTGCATAACTCCTCTGTTTTATAGTCATTACTAAAATATATTCTCAGCTAAGTTCCCAGAAACAGTACATGGCAAGCAGAAAATCCTTAACTAATTAAAACCTCCTTATCTCGGCTTTTTAGTTCATTCACAAAGACTAGTCTACTTATCATTAAATTAATAAAAAATATTTAAAGGATTTAAAGGATTACTTTTAGACAAGCAATCTACCAAGTACCACGATAAAAACTTATGCACATAGTTTAGAATGTTTCAGCTTGCAGCTGTGGTGGTTAACGGTATTAATCAGCTCTGGTTTTCATAAGGAAAGTATCACCAAATCAGAATGTGTAGTAATGTTGACAAGTACCTCAAACTTAATACCGTTTGAACTAATGTACGTGGTAATTTCAATTTAAACAAAAGTAAGCTCCAGGTTTGTTTCACTTCTTTTCTGCTTTAGTGACATTCCTTTGAAGCTGTTACTGTAAACATTTCCAGCCTTCCAAACTTTTTCTCTTTTGTATTTCTTCTTACTGAAAATTCTCAAATAAAATAATAGTACTAGAAGCTTCTTTACAAATGATTCTGCTGCTAAATAGAGAACAAGCTTTCCAAATTACTTTCAGAGGGAATCTATATTCATATACAAACTCACTTCAGTATACTGGTCTTAAGAAATAATGTATCCAATAACTACCAGAGGAGAGAAAACTTCCTGTATTAGTCCATTCCAGATGCTATGAGAAAATATCATAGATAGGGTGGTTTACAAACCACGAAATTTATTTCCATAGTTTTCAAGGCTGGAAGTTCAAGGTTAAGGCACTAGCAGATTCAGTGTCTGATGAGGGCCCTCTTCATAAGCGTTGCCTTTTCATTTTGCCCTCACATGGTAGAAGCTCCCTAGGCCTTTTTTTCTTTCTTTTTTTTTTTCCGAGATGGAATTTCGCTCTTGTTGCCCAGGCTAGAGTGCAGTGGCATGATCCTGGCTCACTGCAAACTCTGTCTCCCAGGTTCAAGCGATTCTCCTGCCTCAGCCTCTTGAGTAGCTGGGATTACGGGCGCCCACCACCACGCCCAGCTAATTTTGTATTTCTAGTAGAGACGGGGTTTCACCATGTTGGTCAGGCTGGTCTTGAACTCCTGACCTCAGGTGATCCGCCCGCCTAGGCCTCCCAAAGTGCTGAGATTACAGGCATGAGCCACAGCTCCTAGCCCCTAGGCCTCTTTTATAGGAGCACTGATTCATTCATGAGGGCTCCATTCTCATGACTAATCACGTCCCAAAGACCCCACTGCTAATACCATCACCTTTGGAATCAGTGTTTCACCATATAAATTTTGGGTAGACACAAACATCCAGACCACATCACTTCCCAAATGGTATAATTACAGAGGCATCAAGATTCTATTACCTGCCAAATAGTGTTCCTTCCTGCTCAAAGATTCCTGAAACTCATTCACAAAGACACATAAACTTTATTTGAGCACTTTCATGAAAATGCAAATGGCACTGGCAAAGGTAAAGCCATGACATAAATTCACATAGAAGCATTAATGATGGACAGCTAAGAAGTTCTTTAAAGTAGATTTCAACAGCATGATGGACAAGTTTATCTTCATGGTCCTTATATCTGAAGAATAATAATATAATATAATATATTATTAATTATATATTATATTAGTTACTATAAAGAATAATAAATGAGGCCAGGTGCGGTGGCTCATACCTGTAATCCCAGCACTTTGGGAGGCCAAGGAGGGCAGATCACGAATTCAGGAGATCGAGACCAACCTGGCTAACATGGTGAAACCCTGTCTCTACTAAAAATACAAAAAATTAGCCAGGCACAGTGGCACATGCCTGTAGTCCCAGCTACTCGGGAGGCTGAGGCAGGAGAATCGCTTGAACCTGGGAGGTGGAGGTTGCAGTGAACCGAGATCGCGCCACTGCCTTGCAGCCTGGGCGAAACAGAGCAAGACTCCATCTCAAAAAAAAAAGAATAATAAACAAAAATATAAACAGTTTTTGAAACAAGGCAAAGTCTAGAATCAGTGAATAAAAACTGTACTTTATCAGGTAAAATCATATAATATTGAAAATTTATGAAAACATTTTGATTATACATTTTCAACATAAATATGTATAAAATGTATAATACCCATATTGAAAACATATGTAAACAAAAAAATTGATATAAATAGATAATTGACTAAATTAAACAACCACCTAATGACTATTAGAACAAATAAGAAAATATATAAAGCTGATTCTTGATATTCATGCTAGTTACATTCTATTAAGTTGCTCGGAATACTGAACTAGCAAGTACTGATTCATTGCTCCTAGGGTTACAGTTCCTGTGAGATTCTAGGCACAACATTTTGTTTTGTGCGTTTCTGTTTAAAGACGCATTAATACAGGTTGCCCATTTATTAATACTGAACTCTTACCCAACAGCCCTATATATACACCATACATGTCTGAACGAAGATAATCTGACACACGTGTTTTCTCAGTAAGGCACATCACAGCTGGCAATGGGCACATTAGGTGACTCAAAATTTGCTGCTGTGTACATGTCTGTGAATGACCTAGAAGGCACTGCAAATATTAATTTTAGGCTTCCAAAATTTTAGTAAATAAGCAGATTTGCAAACAAAATCAGGATCAAATGTACCTGGGTTTTAATGCTCTTTTAGTACTCACCGGTGTGATACTAGGTTAGCGGCATAAACTCAGTTTCCTTGCCTAGAAGATTTAGATGTCTGTTAGGCACCTTTAAATCCTGTGACTTGTGAATTTCTTGAAACTCAGCGTCTCTAGTCTAAAGTCAGTCTAACTCCACCATACCAGGTACTCCATAATCTAAATCTTTCTTATCTATCCAGGCTTGTTTCCCTCTGCATGGAAACTTACATGCCTTTAATAAAGGATATATTCATTTTCATCTGCCAACCATCACACATTCATACATTGACTTACATATAATCCATCCATCCATTTTTCTCATCTATTACCCAACATTAATCTCACAAACAATGTTGCTGGAGATAAAATGATCAGATACACAGGTAAAATCCTAACAAAATGATCAGAGACACAGGTAAGATCCCAATCCGTTGGTGGACATATTCTAGTGAGAGAGACAGATAATAAACATGTACATAAAGAGATATGCAGCATAAATTCCGGTAGTTGGAAGTGCAATTTACTAAAAATAAAACAGAGTGATGATTTAGAGATAATTGTAGGTAAGAAAGTATTTTAAGTAGTGTTATCAGCCAAGAACTTTTTAAGAAGGCAGTAATTAAGCAGAGATCCAAATAAAGTAACAGGAGAATAGAAGCAAAGATCTGAGGCAGCGGAACATCAGTGGTAAATGCTGTGATGTGGGAGTGAGGTTGGTGTTTCTGAGAAAGAGAAAGAGGGCGAGACGAGCTGACACAGAGGGAGTGAGGAGGAGCCAAAGACCAATCAAAAGTACCGTGGCCCATGATAATCGAGTCTAGATGTTATTTTAGGTGTGATGGAAATCCCCTGTCAGTAGCGCAGTGTCATAATCTAACGTACATTGTAAAAGCATCACTCTGGTTTTGAGGTGAAGAACGGGATATGCAGAGCAAGAGTAGAGACCTGAGGTTCTTCCTGTGAGTTCCAAGCAAAGGGGTGATGATGAGAACAGTGGGGGTGTAAAGTCATCGTGTATGAGGTATAGTTTGAAGACAAAGCAACTGATATATGCTGATAGATTGGCTGCAGGGCTTAAGAGAAAAGGTAGAATTAAGGATGTTCCTTGGGTAAGCGGTGACAAAAAGTACTGAAATAGTACTGACATAAATAGAAGAAGAGTGGGTTTAGTAAGTAAAATAAAATAAGCAAGGGTTCGGTTTTGGTCATGTAAAGACAAGAGATCTACCAGATATCAAAATATGTCTAACATATAAATGAGGGAGGCAGAAGCATATAGAAATAAAGTAATATGAAGATAGGACAGGAAACTAGAGACAATAAATAAAATGTACTCTCAGCCATTCTATGACATGACTTTTCCCAGGTCATAAACCGTAGTCATCACTGATTCATTCATTCAGTAAACAAGTATTTATTAAGCAACTACTGTGTGTCAGGCATGGTTCTAAGTGCCTGAGGTGCATATCTTTTCCATTTGGCCTTATGTTTTCTTATTTTTGAAGACTGTCACTGCTATTGCATTGATAAATAAAAAAATAAACTACAAATCAACTAAGGTAGCAACTTCATGCATCAGTTTTCAGGCTGATGGAATGAATGCATTTTCTGACATCATGTCTATAATAGAATTCCACAAAAAACTGAATTACATATTAAAAGACAGTTAATCTCTTAAGTCTTGAAATATCACAAAACACAGCAAACACAGACATTGGGTGGATAATTTTTATGAGCCTTTTTTTGTCTAAATCATGGGTGAAATTTTTCTACTCAATTTTAATTAACTATCAACAATAAACCGGTCTATTTGAACAGTATTTGCAAACCTATTAGTCCATTAAATTAACAAAGTTCAACTGTCAATCAAATAATGGCAAAACCAGTTTCCAAAAGTACAAAAAAAAATGGTCTGGAGCATAAAATACAACATAATGATTAAAGTAGAAAGTATATATTTTTTTGGTAACAAAAGGAAATACATCTGGGAAGTTAAATGGTACATGCAAGGGGACAGAGACAAGTACTGAAGAAATAGAATTTACAGGCTTCCAGATGAGGATGAGAGATTCTCTGGCTTCACTGGCAATCCCTGGATTCTCCTGGTGCTCCTGCTGCAGGTACAGACACACAACCATGACCACGGTCACTGCCCTCAGTAAGTAGTGTTCATAGTGCTCATTACTACCCACTGGGTAGTAGGGCTCATTACTACCTTCTGATCACTTTGTGAATTAGTCTTCCAATCAGGAAAGACTCCATCTCCAATCATGCATCTAAATTTCTAACCCTGGTTGGGACCTACTACCTGCATCTCATTGTTCTTCTCCACTTCAGCTTGGGCTCTCAATTACTAGACCAACTCTGATTTAAACATACTCTGGAGTTCCTGAGAAATTCCTCTATTTCTTGGCTTTAAATGTTTAACTCAGTCCCTTTCAACCCACAGAAATGACTCACGGGCCAGCGTGTTCGTTCTGGACCCAGACTTTGATCCAAAAATTCTAATTGGCCTTTGGTTTCTTCTGACCCGTCATCTAATAACACAACGATGCTGCTGATCTCCCTGATGAATATTTTTAACGAGGTTGAAAGCTCGTAAGAACACTTAAAATCCCTATTTTTGATATAAACAATTATCTGTGTTATGGTAAAAAAAAAGGTGAAAAATGTTTTGTTCCTCTTACAAAAAAGACTTTCTACCTTTTAATCTCTTAGTGTAGAAGAGAAATAAAAGTTCTATTACTTAATGGACCCTCTTGTGAAATAAGCCTGTGCATTTGTCAAAAGAAACTATTGTCAGTACTTCAAACATTCTAATTCAAATAGCACAGATAATGTAAACTCACTTTAATCTTCTTGAAAATGTCTGCAAACGAGGAAAGAAGAAAAAAAAACCCTTTTGCTCTTGATGTTGCATTTTATGAGCGATCCTTTGCTTCTTTGCTGATTAAAAGGCTGACTCTCTGTTTCTTTGCTGATTTAATGAGGATTCTCTTAAATGCCATTGTCGTTTATGGAGAATATTTGCCAGGAAGATAGCCTAAAAGACTTTACCTCAAAGGACTGAAAGGTCAGCCCGACGTGGTAGCTCTCAGACACTGTTATTTTCCACACACATTCTTTCATCGGGCGATAGTCATCAGGATAATTAGGAGACTGAATCTGTCCTTCATTTTTACGTATCTCACCTCCACAGATCGCTGAAGAAAGCCAAAAAATAAACAAATAACTAAGCCTGGACATGCTATTTCATTTTCATTTTCTTCTAGGGTAACATTGAAGTTCAGCTCCTGTAGCTCAGTACATAAAGACCAGGCTATAAAAATCAAAGTTGACTGGTTGTAATGTAGCAAATATTTATGTGGTAAAAAAAACCTAGTAAAGTAACTACAAATATTAGATAATGGTCAAGGAATAAATAATTTTTAATCCTATCTTAACAAAAAGGTATTTTTTAACCTTTAAAAACCTTTAGTGGCTTTGTGAATTTATTCTCTGTGAGTTTGTTCTGTGATTCTCTGAGCTGCTTCCTTTGGTCTTTCGACCACAGATAAAATAGCTCATCAGAAGAGGAGCCTCATCCTGAACAGAACTCACTGGGTCTCTGGCAGCGAGTTAGTGTCATGTGCGCAGCGTCCGTGACTCCCTCCAAATAATCCTCTTCACTACTAGGCAGTTAATCCTTAAAACAAAATGCTTCCGTTTACTTAAAAGTTTAAGGGAAGCAGAAATCTTCTGTCTTCAAAATTACTTAAACTGCTGTACTAGGAAGTGTCTCCTCCACCCACAACCTGGCAAGAAAGGAGCTGGTTTTAAAGCCAAGAAAGTACAATGCCAGTTTATTGTTTTAGAGAAGCATAAAACAAAGCATTTAATAAGTCCTTCCTCAAATGCTGACTCTCTTATTTAGATAAAGCATGCCTCAGAAATCGGCACAATTACTTTCTGTGCAATTTCCTCTAATAAAAAGTATTTCAGGAATACAGGGACCAAACAGACACAAAATCAGTATAAAGGAAAATGATAATTTCTTCATAATGTTTTAAAACTATCATGAAACAATTAAACTTTAAGAATTATTGAGCCATTTGCTTTTTTCTCCACACATCCTGAACACATTTAGATATTATTACATCACTGATACTAGACAACAGGTTGTTGTTGCAATTTAAATTTACTGAGTATTTTTATTAAAATTATCTGTATGAATATTATAATACAGATTCAGAAAAATTCATAATTTTACAATATGGTCACAATGTCATTGTAATGAAATTAAGAAATGAACATTTCTGTTGAGATATAAGATGAACTACTCTCTAAAATTCAATGTGACTTACCTTCATAGACAGCTGCAAAGCCTTTTCCTACCCAATTACTGCTGCTACGAAACTCAATCCACATTCTGCTGTCTGTAGAAGTAAGAACTTCAGGCAATTTGTCCCCACAGAATCTACCTAAAAGAAATAAAAGAATAAAGAGAAACTCCTAAATAGGACTCTATATTCTACGTTCTTTTTGTACTAGCCACAAATAATATGTAAACACCGATTTGGTTCACATTTCCATTGCAAGTGATTGCAGCCACAACTGTGCCTTAAATTTACTTACTAATGGTAGATAAACAAAACAATGTCTTCATATATATTTATAAAGTATTTGACCATCAGCCTCAGAGTAGCTGACTGATGTCAGTATTGTTACCATATGTAGAAGTAAGATGGTTACTCAAAAACAATATTTGAAAAAGGTCAAATGATGCATCAAGGTGGGGAATATTATTTAATGGGGAACAGAAAAAAAGGTGCAAGTCACCCTAAGAAAGTGGTTTCAAATTGTCAACCTGGCCAATAGCAGGGAAATGACTTGGTTAAGAATGTGCTCTCGGCCAGGCACAGTGGCTCACGCCTGTAATCCCAGCACTTTGGGAGGCCGAGGTGGGTGGATCACAAGGTCAAGAAATCGAGACCATCTTGGACAATATGGTGAAACCCCGTCTCTACTAAAAATACAAAAATTAGCTGGGCGTGGTGGCATGTGCCTATAGTCCCAGCTACTCGGGAGGCTGAGGCAGGAGAATCGTTTGAGCCCGAGAGGCAGAGGTTGCAGTGAGCCGAGATGGCACCACTGCACTCCAGCCTGGCGACAGAGCAAGACTCCATTTCAAAAAAAAAAAAAAAAAGAAAAAGAAAGAAAGAAAGAAAGAAAGAATGTGCTCTCAGCTCAAAGTGGAGTTCTTTATTCACCCAGGTTCAACAGTACTCCTGAGGAAAACTCCGAGGCTACTCTTGGTATCTTTTATCACTGCACACATTCCATCTCATCTATAAAGCTATAATCTGTAGATTATATCTGTAAAGGCAGAATAACAAATATTATCAGAAGACTTGAGCATAATTTCTAATTTCTTCTAATTCTGTATCCAGAAATATGAATTACAGCAAATGAATATAATACCTGTCATTCCTTCCTTCCTTCCTTCCTTCCTCATCTTTCCACAAATATTTATGCTTATGTCTGCCTCTATGCTCAAAGCTTTCACATGATCACAAAATGCTTAAATATAACAAAGCACATGCAATAATTCTACAAACATGTTATCCATTTTTGTGTCTCTGGAAATGGCATACATAGTTTTAGTGTATGAAAAACGTAGCTGACTTGCATAAAGCAAGTTCATACTAACAGCTAACAGGTGAAGACATATTGTCCTAAATTGCAAAGCAAATTAGAGGCAGGTAACACAGAGCAGTGTGTTTTAAACTGTAGTGTGCATCTGAATTTCTAGGAAATCTATTAAAATGCAAACCCTAATTCAGAGGATATAGAGTGAGAGCCAAGTTTCTACAATTCTAACAGTTTTCCAGATGATTTTGATGCTACCAATCTAAGTGCTGCACTTTTTGGAGCAAGGTCTTAGAAGAAATAGTAAGGAAAGCTTTTCACATAAAAACCATGATTACACTGCCTCACTCTGGTGGTCCATTATACATTGAGCCATGTAATGCTGATGGTGCTCTAAAAAGAAGTGTCGTTCAGAATTTTAGCTCTAGATTTGTTTCTCTAATATGAGTTTAATGAAATATTTTCTTTGGCTTGTGTATACATATGTAAAAAATTGCTTCATCTAGGCTAAGAAACTAAATACGGAAGACAATGTTTTCCTCAACCTGACTTACCACATTAGTTCAATTCTTTATTTTTAAATATTTCTACAGATCTCTTGGATTTACTATGGCTGCTGTCACTTTTAATACAATTGTGCCCATTCAGTAGGTGTTAGATGTTAAAAGAGCTGTACAGTTCATCAGTGCAACTGAGCAAAACTACTTCTAAAAGTAAAGAAAAAGTTACAATCTCAGAAAAAGATCAATATAGAGTAGATGCCTGCATGCTCCAAACAGCTCTCACCTTTAAGTAAAACAGAGGGCAACAGAAAACTGCCTATGCAAGTTAATAGTGTGGTCTGTGGTTAAACGTTGGCAGCAGACTTTCATGAGCACCAGATCTGAGCTACAGTTTATGACACAAACTACAAATGTCTCTTCTCAGCCACAGAAAACTCTCTGAGAAGCAAAATTGTGACATCTATAATATAATAAGAGTTAATATGCTTGGCATAGGAAGCCAGCTACCAAACATGTACCTAATAGTTTACATTACTGGCTTAGCAACAAAACAAAAACAAAACACACAAACACACAACATGAACACCCACAATTAGTTTTTTTAAAATCAAAAACTGATTTTTAAAGCAAAAATACAGAAACACTGTGAGGAGTACTCATGATAGGCACAATATATGAGAAAGTTATTCTCAATCATTATATTCAAATCCTAGTATCTACCTCATAACTTAAGCTAGCTCAAATTAATTCATCAGTCAATGTATTTATCCATTTGTCTTTGAGTATTTTTGGTATGGTTGAAAAAAGTATAACTAACATAAAAATAATGTTAGTCACACACATTTTTAACTCTAAGATGACTCTTGAGAGAATCGGTTGGTTTTTTTGGACGGGACAGAATAGAGACATAGCCACATAAGAGGGAGAAGATATCTTACCAAGGAGAGGTGATTTTCTCCAGTACCCGTCTCTTACTTCAATATAGTCATACCAGCACAAACTACTCTTGTATAGATCCATCGTTGTAAAATTTAAAACAATCTGCAAAATGGAGGTAAGCAACCCACAGAGTAAAAATGATTGTATCTACACATAGTGATTTGACTCCTAAAGGTAAGGAAACCTGGTCTACAGTAAAAATGCATGTGCAGCTAATTATTTTTCTATATTATAATTATCCTAATAGTTTTTTTCTGAACAAAACCTTGAAACCATGTTTTCCCATTTTCTTTAACTGTTTTACAATGTCAGGAGAAGTACAATATGAGTAGTTGAACAAACTAGATATTTTAGCAATTAACAAAATGTTTCTGTAAAGTTAATCTGGACAATTGTAAAGCAAACAGAAATTTTTATTCAAATAGTTTATTTTGAATTTTCCCAAGATAAACATGGCTTGAACCATGAAGAATTCTATTTTTTTATGAAAGTCTTTTTAAAAATAATTTATTTCAAAAATGACCAGTCAGGCATCTATAATTATGTTAAAAATAACCACCATGTGCCACTTTCCCAGAACATATAATATCATTGTGCATGTTGAAATGTTTTAAATACAGTCCTAGAATTAGAATTTATCCATCTAATGATAATCAAAGGCAGATGTCACTATGTTTCTCTAGATCCAAAGATGTATATACAAAGACCTTTCAAGTTACAGCATCTTGTACATGACCCTTATTCTGTGCTTTGTTTCAAAATGATGCTGTTGCGTAAAGATAACTCAAGAGACAATTCTAGGAAAGACAACTTTCTTACTGCTTTATAAATGGACTTTACTTTCCAAACAACTTTTTTCTTCTTACTTGATTACACCAAAAGTAAAGCCAAACTTACGCGAGAAATATGCTTATCTGATGCAATGGAATTCATTTGGATTTTTTTTTTCACATTCAAAAACTCATTCTAACTCTATTCTGCTTAAAACATCTGAGATGCTTAAGGCTCATAGTAAGCCAGTTCTCTACTCTAGAAATTGTGATGGACTTTGGCCAAAAGCAACAAATTTTGAGTATTCCAAATGCTCCTACTAGAAAACTATAGTTTGTAGCAATATTCAAAAATCCCTTTTGTGAAAATACAAAAGGCTGAATGTGAAAGAAGTCTCAAGGAATAACAAAGGAAGGAAGAAAAAAAGAAGAAAGAAAGTCAGAGAAGGAGAGAGGAAGGAAAGAAAGAAGGAAAATAAAAACATAATCAATACTGAATCCATATTCTAGAAAAGTATTACCAATTCTGTGCTGGAAAGTATATGCTTCTCCCCTTTCTTGAACACAATATTTAACATCAAGGTAAGCACTAATTATTGCAAATCAATGCTGAATGAACTTACTTCTTTCCCAAATGACACAGGATAACTATAAATATTTCTCATGGCATCTCATATCTAGGTACCACAGTGATCAGTGATGAAACTGTACACCAAAGTTGGTTTCAAATATCCATATAGACTAACATGTACTTTCCTAGTAACAAAGAAAGAAATCTGCCAAGGATAAGAAAATAGGGGTGTAATTTTTTAAAAATGTAGTACATTAAGTTGTGGAATAAGTTTTTTTTTTTTTAATTGGAGACAGAGTTTCACTCTTGTCACCCAGGCTGGAGTGCAGTGGAGCAGTATCAGCTCACTGCAACCTCTGCCTTCCGGGTTCAAGCGATTCTCATCCCTCAGCCTCCTGAGTATCTGGGATTACAGGTGCCCGCCACCACGTCCAGCTAATTTTTGTATTTTTAGTAGAGACAGAGTTTCACCATGTTGGCCAGGCTGGTTTTGAACTCCTGACCTCAGGTGATCCACCAGCCTCGGCCTCCCAAACTCTGGGATTGCAGGCATGAGCCACCGTGCCTGGCCATAAGTTGGTTTTAATAGAATTGTTCATTTATTTTTATCTTCCCTCTTTGCAGTTTATCTTTTTTCTGTTGTTCTTTTTCTTCACCTCATTGTAAGGTTCCACTTTTTAAATGTTTACAAAAATTTTCAAAATATCCAAAGGCAAAGCATTGATCATTTTTACCAATAATCCTCAACACTTGATTATCAAAATGCTTTAGTATCTAATTTATTTTTATGAATTTCCCACAATATTTTCTCCTACATCTCTAAATACCAACGCAACATTAGACTATATTCAGGATATAACTAGGAAATAATACCTGGTTTTTCCCTTTAACTTTGTGTTTACTTTAAGTCTGCTCCACATGAAGAATACTATCACTGCCTGATACTATGTTTCATTTTGCATTTATGTTTTCCCTATAGCAACCACCAAGGTTTCAACACTATATGATTATATAAGAACTCATTTATTAAAACAGAGACAGCAAAACTTGAATATAGACACAAACAGAGACTCCCCCAGGGCTCACGTTCTGGCTTCCCTCTTAGATTGAAAGGGTAGTTTTATAATGATATGCAAATAGCTTCTACTGCCTTCTTCATGAGGAAAAAAAATAAAGCTAAATTAGAAGTATGCGTATTATCAATTTCATCCAAAATTAAAAAGTGCGTTTGGATTGCAAAGAAATAGTTAATATTTGATCTCTTGAAACACACACACACACACACACACACACACACACAGTTGGATGGGGATAACTCTAAGCAGAACATTTTTCTAACTTGTTTTTAATCTTCTAGTTTAAACACCAAGCACCATGGAGGAACGTAACTGGCCTGACATTAACATAAAACACAGAGTCCTTTAAAAGCAGAAAATGTAATAAAGATAGGTTTTCTAAAATCAAATCATAGGGCTCTGATTATAGACATAAAATTCTGGCCTTTGACTAAGGTTGCTAGCAGGATTCGTACTTGAATAACAAATCAAACACACTTGGAAAATATCTGCTCGTTTTACATTATGTTATTTTATGTAAACATATTGCATCTTTCCCCAAAGAATGATCAAATGAAAAATACAAAACACAACTATATAAATATTTTATTTTTGACGTAAGTATAAGTAACAACTCAAAATTAATTATAGCTCCCTTGGAGTATGAGATTGAGGGAACAATTTTAAGATTTCCTGTGATCTGTTAGGAGTCTAAGTTGCAACGTTGAATAGATGTCACGCTGCCAATTGTGCTTATTAAAGACTTTGTTTTCCAATGCTGGAGAGTGAAGAATCCTGAAGAAAGGCAGATCAACAGTTCAAGGGACTGGATGTCTGTGAGTCTCCAGAGAAAGATATAATCAATGAACTTTTTTCAGCACAATTAAGATATTATTGGCTACCTAAACAAATTCCATGAGCACCACAAAAAAGGCCAATTAGCGTAATATTTGCACCATACCTTATAAGGCTGAAGATACAGAATGTACAAACCTTGCCAATTAGACTGAAAAAGCAGCAAGATAAACTAGATCGCTATGCTACAGCCAGAAGAAGCCTGCACAAGTCTAGTAAACTTTCTAGAGTGGTGATATTTTTTTTCCCTCAGAAATAAGGCTGAGAGAGAGTAAATCAGGTATCAGTAAACTATAACCCATGGATCAAATTCTGCCTGAAGCCTGTTTCTGTAAAAGTTCTATCGGGACCATTCCTTTACCACATGTTGTTTATGTCTGTTTCAATGCTACAATGTTAGAAATCAGTATTTGTGACAAATACTGTATAGCCTGCAAAAACCAATATATTTACTGTATGTTCTTTCCAGAAATGTCTGCCAGTCTCTGGAATAACTGATCATTAAGCTTTTGTTCAGCTCTGAAATTATATCATGTTATAGGAAAAAAAAATACAACTTTTTCTACATCTGGAAGCTATTCTTGATTGGGAGTCAGAAGACCTGGGTTCAAGTTCTAACTTCTCAGTTCGCTGGTTTACTTAAACATTCTGAGGTTGAATGAATCTTACTGCTGTAAACGGAAGGTCACCGTATCAGGCTTATCTCACCAGAATTAACTCGCAAGAGTTTAATTGAATGATGTGGAGAAAAATACTCAGGTAATCCCAAAGCACTATTAAGATTCTTATGTATTATTATTTTCATGGTATATATTCAGACATTCCTCACAATATAAACCCTGAAAAAATATATAAAATAAAGTATTACTCCATTTCCTTATTCCATCTATGCTCTGAAACATACAAACATCAGTTTGATGACAGGTGGAAACCAAGAGTTGAATTATTCTATTAAAATAATTTTTCTGCTTAAACCTATGTGATAACATCTGACTTTGAAATTTTGATGAATCATCACTCACTATTCATCAGAACATTTTTTATACCTCTTGCTATGGTTTGAATGTGTATGTCCCTCCAAAATTCGTATGTTGGAAATTAAATTTCAAAGTGATAGTATTAAGAAGTGACGACTGGAAGCTGATTAAGCCAGGAGGGCTCTGCCCTTAGAAATGAGATTAGTGCCCTTATAAAAGGGCTTGAGGAAACAAGTTCATCCTTTTATCCCTTTGTCCCTTCCAACCCTTCAGCCAAGTGAGAATGCAAGAAGAAGCAGAGAATGAGAACTAACCAGATACCTGAATCTACAGGCACCTTGACCTTGGGCTTCCCAGCTTCTACCTCTGAGAGTGAGAAATAAATTTCTATTGTCCATAAATTACTCAGTCTGAGGAGCTTTGTTATAGCGGCATTAATGGACTAAGACTTCTCTTTCCTGAATTCCCACCACACCCCTACATCTAGTTAATTGTCAAATTCCATAGATGATATTCTATAATATCCCTAAAAATACTCCTCCACTTCTTTTTCCTTTTTCATGTCAATGCTAGCTGTACTTCTTTTCTGAATATAATGTAATAGTTTCACAAGATGTGCTTTGGCTTTTAATTTTACTCTTCTCCATTTCGTCCTACACTTTATGGCCATAGTAATCTCAATAGAGTTTGCTTCCCATCAAGGTTTTGGAATCAATGACTCTAGTCATAACCCAATTTTGCTGCCTCATCTTCCATTATCTCAAGCACATAAACTTCATCCCACTCATCCCTAACTTCTTGCTATTGTGCTCTGACAAAGTATTCCAATCTCAGCTCTATTCCCATTCCTTTACTTAAAGTGAACTTAATTCTACGTGGACTCTACTTTCCCCTTCCTTGTTCCTTGAAATTCTTCATATCGCTCAAAATCTTTACTGAATGCTACCATCTCTTCAGTCATGCATGGATCTTCCAACAAGATCTGAGCTTTCCTAAAGTCCATGATAAATTGTATTTTCTTTTTTTCAGTTATTTTTCAAAGTTTAACCATTATATTACTAGGTTATAAGTTTAAAATAGCAATAATTTATTTCACACATCAAAAGATACATCTATTTTAATAGAATAAAAATGTATTTATGTAGTAATTAATAAATTTAAGCAATGTCTTTGGCAATATAAATACACTATTGTGAATTGACTCCATATGTGTAAATCATAGATGAGTGATTAAAAAGAAATATCTGCAAAAAATAGTCAATAGCTTCTAAATGGGTTATATAGGAAAATAGAAAATATTAAGTCTATTCAAGACATAAGCAATCTGCCCTTGTTCAAAGGTTAGTCAATTCTAAGGGATGCAAGAATCAATACCATGCGCTTCTATCAGCTCAACACAGCTACCCTCTTAGCTGCACATTTTGGATTGTTGCCAGCATGAACCATGCAACATCAAGGATAACCTTAGATTGAACAGAAATCCCTCTGTACTTTGAGAGGCTCGATCTAAGAAAGATATGCATGTGAACTGAACCCCTTATTTTTAAATTGTGGTATAATATGTGTGCACAATGTAAAAGTTACCATTTTAACCATACTTATGTGTACAGTTCTGTGCATTAAGTACATTCACATCATTGTCCAACAATGACTGTATGTTTTAAAGACAATATTTTTCTCTTGCCCAAAATAACATATGCTTATTGCTGATAATTTTTTAAAGGAACAAAGAAGACATAAAAACTATTTGCAAACTCAGCAGGTAGAAATAAGCATCATTTTCTTATATATTCTTCCATAAATTTGTCTCTAATGTACATAATTTAAATTACAGAACTTCTCATACCACTAACTTTTGATTTGCCTTAAATATTTCATAATATATTGTAAACATTTTCTCAAATCAGAGTTTTCTTTAGGTTTTCAAAATTTATTTTGTTTCCAATTTTCACTATTACAATAAACAGTTACCTTTGCACACACTCAGATAATTGTTCTAGGATAAATATCTGGGCAAAAGTGCAGGTACATTTTGTAAAGTGTAATACAAATTACCCAATGTGCTTCTAAAAGGTTATTTTAATTTCTACTTTCAGGAGTTGCATATCTTTATGATCACTTGATATTAACATTCAATTCTATCTTTACCAATATTACAGGTGAAATATGACAAATTATTGTTAGTTCAAATAGCATTTCTCTGATTAAGAATAAGATTAAAGAATTTCATATATTCATTGAATATCTACTTGCAATGATACTTCACTAAATTTTCTACTTTCTCAGGCATTTTCTGCTGTGGGGTGAAACTTTAGTTATCAGTTGATAACAGCTCTTTACATATGAATGACCCAATGGTCCCTCATCCTTATGTGCTATAATAGTCTCTGTTTTCATTTTTATTTGTGCTTTTTGTATTTTTATAAAAACAACTTTACGTGGATAATCTGAACAAGTTATTTTAAATTTTCTTATTTTCAACTCATGTATTCAACATAATCTTTTTCAGAAAGCAAATAAAGCATTGTTTTCTTTAGAAAACTATGCAATATGAAGTAGAACTTGTTTAATTTTTTCACATATCCTTTAAAATGATTTAAGTATTATTTACTGAGAAAATCCATTTTCCCAATTTATTTGAAAAATGATCCTTACAAGTACATGACAGAAGTCTTCTATGCCCTCAGGCATAATTCTGGTCTTTTTAGTTTGTCCGTTGATACAGAAGACTTTTTGACCTTGCCACAGAATTTGAATTACTGAGGCTTCATAATGTTTTTCTATCTTATAGTGCAACCCACTCCCCCATATTACCATTGTTTGTGAATTTGCCAACTATTTTATTTTTAAGATAAACTCTAGAAAAATTTGGTCTGTTACAAAACAAAGATCTATTGGAATTTAATTTGGAATTACTATACGTTAATTTGACAAGAACTGATAATTTATAATACTACACTTTTACATTTCGGTTCATGACATGTTATTCTGCTTATTTTAGTCCCACAGTAGAGTTTCTAGTTTTCTAAAATATGTTATATTTTAATATATTTGTTTTTATTTGAATATCTCTAGTCTTGCTTAACTTTTGGTTGATTATTTTGATTTTAGAGAAAAGAAAAAACACATTCTCTATAACTAAAGAAAAATTTAATAATTAGCTCTGGCAAATGTCAGATGCCACATGTGTGATGTTAGATAAGTTACTCAATCCTTTCTCAACTTCAATTTCTTTGTAATATGAAGATAATTCTAGTACTAACGTCAGTAGGGTGCTGAGAAGATTAGAGAAGCTTGGCACAGCACCTAGTATAGTGTAGGCACTCAAGAAATACTAGTTTTTTTTCTATTTATTGTATTTTTAAAAAATTCCTTCTACTCCTATTTATTCAATTGTTTATCATTATACGTTGAATTCTAATTCATTCAGTATTTGTGGAAATTTTGAGACAGGTTTTTGCTAAATTTTGACCTATCACTTTTCAAATTAACATATTTTATAACATTGAAATAAACTCATATTACTGGAATCAAAAAAACTTAAAGCCGGGCATGGTGGCTCATGCCTGTAAGCCCAGAACTTTGGGAGGCTGAGGCAGGTAGATCACTTGAGCTCAAAAGTTCAAGACCAGCCTGGGCAACATGGTGAAACCCTGTCCCTACTAAAAATACAAAAATTAGCCACGTGAGGTGGTGCATGCCTGTAATTCCAGCTACTCAAGAGGCTGAGGCACAAGAATTGCTTGAACTGAGAAGTGAAAGTTGCAGTGAGCCGAGATCATGCCATTACACTCCAGTCTGGGCAACAGAGCAAGGCTCCATGTCAAAAAAAAAAAAAAAAAAAAAAAGACCTTGCAATTGCCATAATTTATAAAGTTTATAAATGATACATCTTGATTTAACTTATTTATATAACAGTCGTGTGTTTATATTCATATAATAAGCCATACATAGTTCTATTTTTTTGGATTGTATGAGGTGTGCCTTTCAGAATTTTACTTGTTTAAAAAAATAAATAAACGGACTTCACATTGATTTATAATACGTTTAAGATACATTTTGTTACATGAGAGGTATCCAAGAATTTGGGAAAACTGCCTTCAGAAATCATCTTAAGCAGCTTCATTTTATAAGTAATTCTTTCTTTGTTCATCCATTTTATATGGGTATTAACTTATTACATTTTTAGTGCTTGGTAAATCACTTTTGATAACTTTAATGTGCAAAATTGTACATTAAAAATGTTTGAAATGAAGGTATTTTTGCAAGCTTTTATTTAAAACAAAGTTAAATGTGCAGCCAACTATATCCAGCGAAACTATAGTTTTATAAATTCATGTAAAAAATCCACATTTTCAAACAGAAAAAAACAAAAATGCTAATTTAAAAAATAATCTATAATGTAAGCTATAGGCAGGACCAAAATAAGCCATAATGGAAGTCAGAAACATGAGCAGGAATGCTGAATAAAAACATTTAGTAAATCTTTAACAAATGGTGTTGAAGAAACTGGATATCCACATGTACAAGAATGGTTTCTATTAACACAATATTGATTAAAAACCTCAATATAAGACTGTAAAACTATAGAACTCATAGAAGAAAACACAGGGTAAAAACTTCATGTCATTACATATGGCCATGATTTCTTGGCTATGACACCAAAAGCACAGGCAATAAAGCTAAAAGTAGACAAGTGGTATGACATCAAACTTTATAATTTGTGTTCATCAGAAGACACGATCAACAGAGTGAAAATACAACCTGTGAAAGAGGAGAAAATATGTGCAAATCATATCTCTAATCAGTGCTTAATAACCAGAATATATAAAAACTTCTACAGTTGAAAGACAAAATCAAATAATCTGATTTAAACATAGGCAAAAGACTTGAATAAATATTTCTACAAAGATGATATACAAATGGCCATTAAGCATACAAAAAGATGCCCAAGTTATCACTAGAAGATGTTCACTAGTCATCAGAAAAATTCAAATCAAAATCATAATGAGATATCACCTGACACCCAGTAGGATGGCTACTATCAAAACAACAGAAAATAACAAGAGTTGGTGAGGATGGACAGAAATTGGAACCCTTTTGCAGTCTTAGCGAGGACTGTGAAATAATGCAAATACTATGGAAAACAGTATAAAGGTTATTTAAAAAATTAAACATAGAACTACCATATGATCCAGCAACCTCACTTCTGGATAATCAAAATAATTGAAAACAAGGTCTCTGAGAGATATTTGCAATCCCAGGTTCATATCAGCACTATTCACAATAGCCAAGAGGTAGAAGCAACCTAAATGTCTACCAATGAATGAAAGGATAAAGAAAATGTGTATTCATACAATGGAATATTATTCAGGCATAAAAAATAAATCATGTCACATGGAAGAACCTTGAGGGCATTATGCTAAGTGAGATAGTCCAGTCACAAAGGGACAAATACTCTATGCTTCCAATCATATGAAGTTTCTCAAATTCATGGAAACAGAAAGTAGAATGATGATTGCCAGGCACAAAGGGATGGAAGGAAAAGGGATTTGTTGGGTTTAATGAGTATAGGGTTGCAGTTTTGCGAGATGAAAAAGTTCTGGCGATCTGTTTCACAACAAAGTGAATATACTTAACATACTGAACTGTACACCTAAAAATGGTTAAGATGGTAAATTTTATGCTATGTAGTTTTTACCACAATAATATTATAGTTTATTTTACCACAATAAATAATAAAAATCCATGGTAGCATTTGCACATGTAAAACTAATGTTAAGTGCAAAAGACAACAGTGTCTCATTTGCGTGATTAAAAAAAGGTATCAACAAATATGCAAAGCAATATCTTATAAAAAGGGAATAATCTTATATGTTTTAAGATCCTTTTTTGAATTGGGATAAGATCCTTTTTTGAATGGGAAGAGGCTAAAGATACAAATTAAATATAATTTGATTAAGAAAGAAAGCTGGTAGAGAGTACCAAATGATAGAGTATACATTTAAAACTTTCAAACCAGTAGAGAGAAAAATACGAAATGATAAAAAACATAATTCAATGCATAAGAAGGCAAAGGGGAAGAACAAAAAAAGAGATGTATTAAAATGCAAATAAGAAATAAAAACACACCAATAGTCACAATAAATAGAACTGCAATGAGCACTCTAATTAAAGACAAAACCTGCCATCATGGGTTAAACAAAAAATAAACTGGACTGTATACTGTCTAAAACACACCAATAGTCACAATAAATAGAATTAAAATAAGCACTATAATTAAAGACAAAACCTGCCATCCACTGATTAAATAAAAATAAACTGAATTGGATACCTGAAACAAAAGGTTGGAAATTATTGAATGTCTAGATGTCTACAACAGGACAAATATATACCTGGCAAATATATTAATCAAAATATAAGTGTAGCTTTACTAATAATAGACAAAATAGAGTTTTAACCCAAACCATCTCTAGAAATAAAGAAATTCATTATACAGTGATAATAGTTTAATACATCAGGGGGATAAAATGTTGTAAACATGTGTATAAAATGATATAGCATAAACATATATAAAACAAAAATTAACAAGGCTATGAAGAGCAATTAACAAATCTACCATAGTGACAAATATTTGTAAATATCTGATAAACAGACAAAACAATAATATAGAGAATCTATGAGCATCACAATTAAGATGATGCACCCAACCATTGCACAAAACATATTTTTAAAGCAAAGATTAGTCTTATGAATACTAGTCACATCCAAGGTCATATCAGCCTGAAGCTATTGCAAAGACTGACACACAAAGATAGTGCTTTACCTAAAGGTGACTCAAGGAGAGATAAATAGGAAAAGGATGACTGAAGAAACAATGTTTGCAAAGAAGAAAAACACATTACTGAAAAAATATGTGGGTTAAGAAGAAATAATAGCAATAAAAAGAAGTAGAATTGAAACGTAACAAATCCTCTATTTTGAGCTGGTGGAATTCAGGTAAAGTAGTTTTGAGGGGAAAATTACAGCCTTCAGTGTCTGCTTTGGAAAAGAAAAGATGCTTGAAATTAATGAGTTAAATTCCCAGCTCAAGAAGTAAGAAAAAAACCCCAGCAGAATGAAACCAAATATTAGGAGAAAGAAAATAAGAAAATAATAAAGACACGAGGATTATAATGAGTTAAAATTGTTCACTGGCTTCTTATAACACTCCAATTTATTCGCTAATCATCATAAATAATATTAAGAAAAATAATAGATGATAGATTATTTCTCCTTTTTACAACATTTTTGGAAATATAGTTTTATAGATAATCATACATACAAGAAAAATAAATTAGCTCAATGCTAATGGTGAGAGTTTTGGAATTGGACAGGAGAAATGTTTTTCCCAGATATTAACTTGCTGTTATGAAACAATTTAATTTGATTAATCTTGTTCCCAAACTTTTCATATTCTATGAGGTTTTCTTTTTAAAATCATGTATACTTTAAACTTGTTCTCAAAATTTGTATCTTTTAAAGTTCACTTTTCAGTGTTGTTGTAAGAATGACCTTCAGAATATATTTTCTGGCTCTTGTTAAAAGAACTTAAATAAAAATTGATCAACACCTATGATCATATTACAACACTTATAATTTTTAAATTATATCAAGAACTATGCATGCATTCATGTATTCTAAGTCAGTTGTAACTTTTTGCACCTAAAAATTATTTATGTTACATGAGTATTTCATTTAGAGTTTCCACTGCGAATATTACAAAATCCTGGACAACTCCATACCCATGATTATCTCCTAATACCATTCGGTTATCATCAAGAACATCAAACTTTTTTAAAAATTGCAATTGCATTCCCACCACGGCTAATGAGAGTACTTAAGTTCTTCCAGGTAAATAAGAATCAAAGACAAAGTACAAACTACCCATAGGTCGTTTTTCAACCCATTCCCCCTTTTCAGGCTCCCCCATCTAGTAGTCTTCAGTGTCTATTATTCCCATGTTTGTGTCTATGGGTGCTCAACGTTTAGCTCCCACTTATACATGAGAACTTGTGGTATTTAAATTTCTGTCCCTGCATTGATTCATTTAGGATTATGGCCTTTTAGCTCCATCTATGTTGCTACAAGGACATGAGTTCATTCTTTTTTACGGCTGCATAATATTCCATGGTGTATGTGTACCACATTTTCTTTATCCCATCCACCATCGATGGGCATCTAGCTTGATTCCATGTTTTTGGTATTGTGAATATTTTTTAATTTCTTCTTAAGAACTGAGTTGTAATATTTTATAGAAATTTGCCCATTTTGCTCATTGTTTTTAAGTTATTGATATAATGTTCAAAAGACTCTTTCACTCTCATTTTGTTGTCTAAAGACTCTATGGTTCTAATAATCTTTTAAATTTTTTTCCCAAATGTTAGATAATTGTGCTTTCTCTATTATTCTTCATCTTTCTTGATCAGACATGTTTACATCTATTTCCTTGGGGTTTGTTCTTGCCTTTTTTTTTTTTTTTTTTTTGAGACAGAGTTTCGCTCTTATCGTCCAGGCTGCAGTGCAACGGCGCCATCTCGGCTCGCCGCAACCTCCGCCTACTGGGTTCAAGCAATTCTCCTGCCTCATCCTCTTGAGAAGCTGGGATTACAGGCACAATCCAACACGCCCAGCTAATTTTTGTATTTTTTGTAGAGATGGGGCTTCACCATGTTGGCCAGGCTGGTCTCAAACTCCTAATCTCAGGTGATCCACCCTCCTCGGCCGCCCAAAGTGTTGGGATTACAGGCGTGAGCCACCGCACCCGGCCTTGTTTTTGTTTTTGACAGAGCCTTGCTCTGTCACCCAGGCTGGAGTGCAGTGGTAGTATGGGATTTCAGCTCACTGCACTCTCCCTGTCCGGGTTCAAGTGAATCTCCTGCCTCAGCCCCCCGAATAGCTGGGATTACAGCTGTGTGCCACAGTGCCAGGCTAATTTTTGTATTTTTAGTAGAGACAGGGTTTCATCATGTTGGCCAGTCTGGTCTCAAACTCCTGACCTCGAGTGATCCGCCCACCTTGGCCTCCCAAAGTGCTGGGATTACAGGCGTGAGCCACCTCGCCTGACCCATTTCCTTGTTGTTGTTGTTTTTTTTAATCAATTCAAACTATCAACTTTGTTCATACTTCCAATCATATGTTATTTTCATGTTATTAATTTTATCTTTTACTATTTACTTTTAAAATATCTTTTATTTTATTGCTCTTTTTCTAACCTCTTCATATGGTCGTCTAGGCTCATTAGTTTGAGGTCTGAATTTCATATTTCCTAATGTAGTATTTAAGTCTGTGAATTTTCTTTCAACTAAGTACTACTCTATTTGCATTTTACAGGGTTGGTATTCGATATTTTTCTGATATTATAGTTGAAAATAGTTTACAATTTTCATTATAATTTTTTCCTGGTTGAACTGGACATCTAGATATATATTTTTAAATCTTAAAATATATGGGGATTTTTCTAAGCGTCTTTCTGATACTGATTTTTACCACAATTTCATTTGTGTCTGAGAATATAATTTGTATTATTTCAACCCTCCTATTGCATTAAAAATTTTAAAATTATATCTTTCAAAAAAATTCCTGGAGTTTAAGCAATTCCCATTATGAATTTTCTGAACTTTTTAGTCCATTTGAAAACTCAAACAAGAATAAAGGATAAAGCAAATTTATATTTGAAGGATGATGAACTTTTGTACTTATATAAGAGTAAAATAGTGGGCTTGACGGTATAAACTACCTTCTCCCCTGGGGTCACAGAAACTCTCCAGATGCAGTGTGTGTAAGAAGGGTAGCCATTGGGAAATCCTGGAGAGGAAAGGTTGCCATTGGATTCTTGTAGAGTTTCTCCACATGCTGAAAGGAAAAAAATATATAAGATCATTGGTTAATTTATATAAAATACGTGAATATCATAAACAAAGCCATGAAGGGTTTTTTTGGTAGTAGACAAGACTAAATGTTTGTATTTTATAGAAGACGTTTCCTTTCTAAGTAAATTTATTTTTATGTCCCTTACTGGAATTCCAGTATATTTAATGGCATCATTATGGTGAATCACCGAATAAGATTATAAGATAAATAATGTGGCATTCATAAAATTCTTCCTCATGGAAACCTTTCTCATTCATTTCCAAGGAGTCAGTAGCCCCTCTAAAGCACACCCATGTTCAGATTCAGGCCAGTGATACCTGGACGATATGGCTCTGGGACCATGTGAAACATTTCACTAATATTTTTTATTTAAATTGAGGCTAAGCTTAAGTGAATATCATATCAAGTTTAAAAAATGTTACATAATAGCTAATGAGTAGTCAACAAAGGTAATATCAAAATGTGAAACAATAAACTTTTTTTCAAAATAAGAAAAAATATATATGTATATAAACATCATGGAAGATTCAAATTTTCCAAAAAGATGTAAATATTTATTTACTTTTCTCAGTTGAGGTTAAGTAGAAATTGCTAAAAAAGCAATTTGTGTATTTTCCTCTTGCTAAGCTTGTCTAATTCCCTGGAACCAATTTTCAGTCATTTGAAATAGCAAATTATTAGCTGCATAGCATGAGGATCTGTGTTCACCCAGGGCTAGTTCTCAGCACCATTCTACAACGGGCTTCCCTGTTGCTCTTGCAAGAGATGCAACGTGCCATGAACCTAGGCTGTTTGAAGTATCTTTAACTTAAGAATAATTCCTCCACTGCAGCCAGTCCTCTTTCTAACCTTCACTCAACAATTTGAAAGAACAGTTCCTTCCCTCTGAAGGACACTGCAATCAAAACAGAGCTATTATCATATTACAAGGCCTTAGCTACCAGCAGGTGAACTCTCATCTCATCAACTCCTCAATAAATTATAAATGGATCTTCTAGCTTGTGTTAAATAAAGAAAGATAGTGAATACGAAGACAAAGCATAGAGCTCTAAAAATAGATATGATATAAATGTTTATTCAGAAAAATAGGTATTATGTTTGTACAACACCATATATTTGAAGTAGGAGTAAACAATGTTTAGTCTGATGAACAGGCAGACAAAAGCAACTTTAGGACAAAAAAGCTCAAGGTCAAGAATACATAAATCAGCACTGTTCTATAAATCATCCAGGGCACTTGATAAATGTAAGGTTAAAAGAAGTCTTAGAAAAATGAAAATGTATTCAGATTTTATTAATGCAAACAATGTGCTTCTAAGTAGGATCAGTTAAATGCTAAACAATGATTTGGGAGTTGAGTGTGTTTCTATAAAAAAAAAACCAAATCTATAATTAACAGCAGTTTAAAAATAAATTCTGTAATAATTTAAAACCCCACTAAGCCACAGAGAATGCCAGTACTGAATTTCCTCAAGTACAATTAAATAGATTAAATATACTTAATCCATAAATGTACACATACAATACTGTTCTGATTAAGAAGATAAATACATGCTAAACAAAATACAACATACACTAAAAATTAATAAGTCCAGATAATATAGTGTCTGATTATAATGCAGGAAGTGGAAACATGTATATTCAAGTTGTGGTAATTACTTGTGAATTTTCTTCAATAAATGTGATTGTCCTGGGCTAGCTGACCCGTACTACATAAGATGTTTCAGAGTTTGTTGATTTATTCTCAAATATAAAAGTCAAACTTTATTACTTAAAAAATTAAAGGAAAATTAGCAAAACAAAAAAGTGGGCACTACTAAGTCCAAATGCTTAGACTGTTCATTGACAGCAAGGTGAGTGGATGAGATGACAGAAATTTTTTATTTTTCTTTGGGGAAAGAGTCTCAATCTGTCACCCAGGCTGGAGTGCAGTGGCTCAATCTCAGCTCACTGCAACCTCCACCTCCCAGGTTCAAGTGATTCTCTTGCCTCAGTCTCACAAATAGCTGGGATTACAGGTGTGCACCAACACTCCCAGCTAATTTTTGTATTTTTAGTAGAGATGGGGGTTTCACCATGTTGGACAGGCTGGTCTCGAACTCCTGACCTCAGGTGATCCACCTGCCTCGGCCTCCCAAAGTGCTGGGGTTACAGGCGTGAGCCACTGCTCCTGGCCAAGATGACATGTTTAAATGCTGTCATTGTCACTTATTAATTACATCATTGCATGCAAAGCTCAAAAGCTTTATCCCAGTTTTCTGTAAAATGGCTATCATGATAATATAAACTTCACAATGGTGTTTCTTGTAAGAGTAATAATGTGTGAGCAATACAACTACTTCTGCAATAATATTAGGGAAAGTAAAAGCATAAAGAATTATTAATATAAAGAAGCATACCAATGTTCTAATCACAAGAAATTTAAAACAAAACAACTGAGAAGTGAAATTTACAAAATCTTATATCATGTGACCCATCTTATTTTAAATTAGATAATCCATATGTATGTTCCTTCTAGCATACAAAATTGTGTTTGAATTGTGTAAACACCACTTAGATTGTGCATTGTTGAGGAATTATTATAATAAACTCTCATTCTTTTAATTACATAGTTACTTTTATAGCTGACTCCACATCCATCTGCAAATATTTTTGCTGTCTAATGTCTATAGCTCCCATCATATCTCAAAGGTTGAAAACTTCCCCTTCTTCATATTCTGTAGGAACACATTTATAATTTTACTAAGAGTAATGATAACATAAGTAGACACACAATAATTTGTATTAGGTAAGTCTCCAAAGACACAGATAAACTTGGCCGGGCACAGTGGGCTCATGCCTGTAATCTCAGCACTTTGGGAGGCCAAGGTGGGCTGAATAAAATAAAAACACCTGAGGTCAGGAGTTCCAGACCAGCCTGGCCAACAGGTGAAACCCCGTCTCTACTAAAAATACAAAAACCAGCCAGACGTGGTGGCGGCAGGCACTTTTAATCCCAGCTTCTTGGGAGGCTGAGGCAGGAATCGCTTGAACCCGGGAGGCAGAGATTGCAGTAAGCCCATATTGCATCACTGCACTCCAGCCTGGGTGACAGAGCAGTACTCCATCTCGAAAAAAAAAAAAAAAAAAAAAAAAAAAGGAATCTTTAGGGCAAAGAAGGAAATAAAAAGATGTTGAATCAACTTAGTAGTTGGTAAATTTAAACTATTCATAAATCCATAGTTCCTTTCCATTTTTAAATATCATAAATACAATTTTGGTTTAAAATTATGTTTAAATAAGGAAATATTAAAAGAGATAAATTACTAGAACATTTTAAAATACATTTCCGTTATAACTGCATAGCCAAGCCCAAACCATCCTTTAAAACGAAGCACCAATATCAACTCCAGCAAGCTTTTCTCATCCAGTATGCAGCCCGGACAACAAGCAGCATAGCTGGAGAACAGATAGGATATAAAAATAAAGGCAAGAGGCCAACAGGAGTCCTGCAAGCTGTCCAGAAAAGAGAGGATGACACCTAGACAAGGGATTCACTACAGGAATGTGAGATACTAAGAGGGCAAAAATAGGCCAGGCGCGGTGGCTTACGCCTGTCATCCCAGCAGTTTGCGAGGCCGAGGCAGGTGGATCATAAGGTCAAGAGATCAAGACCATTCTGGCCAACATGGTGAAACCTCATGTCTACTAAAAATACAAAATTTAGCCGGGCATGGTGGCACACACCTGTAGTCCCAGCTACTTGGGAGGCTGAGGCAGGAGAATTGCTTGAACCCAGGAGGCGGAGGTTGCAGTGAGCCAAGATCACACCACTGCACTCCAGCCTGGTGACAGAGTGAGACTCTGTCTCAAAAAAAAAAGGCAAAAATAATAGTAATAACCCAGGAACTCATTGAGTATCAGGAGGGAAGCAGAGGGAGGAAGGAGGCAACAATGTTCCCCACAGTTCTGGCTTGGGCTGCTGGATGGCCCTGGCTACCATTCACTAAATGAGGGAATATCTGCTGGGTAGATGAATAAACATACCCATGAATAAATTAAAAGAAATAGCTAAATGCATTTTTTTTTTGCATCTTGGCAATATAGTTTAGCCAAGAATCACATATATAAAAGCAGTTATATAAAATATATTCCATTCAGAATATAGGCGAATTCTCTCAAAATATAAGTAACTATGATTTAAGTAATTGAAAAGAAGCTTTAATTCATTTTAACGCTAAATTAAGTGAAGCAACTGTTTAAAACAATGCATTCAAACTCCATGTGTGTTGAAACTGGCCTGCCATTCCTACAGCCTCCACATAAATGTGCATCCATAGATATGTACACTCTATATAAGTATTCTTTCTTTATTAAAAGTAGAAACACTTGCATATTTGGGAACATAGGTTGTACATATGTTCCTGTGGGAATAGGCAACACTTTTACATAACAATAGAGATTCTAATCCTCAAAATCCCTTTATTTTTAGATTATCAATTTATGTTATACTTTTAAAAATTTCACTATGTTACTTGACATAATTGAGGAAGACTTACTGAGAGAATATTAGGGACAATAGTTGGTCTACATACTAAACAGTTATAAGCAAAAGGTCATGGGATTATAGAAAAACTAAATTAAGATAAAATGCAGATTAAAACAAAAGAATAGTTAAATTAAGCATCCTAGTAATAAGAAGGGAAAGTAATCCTATGAGTAGGGTAAAGTGGAGGTCAATGCATTTAGAAAATGAGAATCATAGAAAAAGGGGACCCCAAAAGAGAGAAAATCTGAGAACAAATCAATCATTTAAGACGAGAGAAAATATGTTACCACTCGTATACCTTAGAAATGATCTCCTTCACAAATAAACTGCTAATTATTGGGTTAATGGGAAGATGAAGTGTTGTAATAATAACCATTCTCCTCCCTATGTGGACATCTGTTGTCCTCACAGTATATGGAATACAAAAGATTATAAGACAGGCAAGTAGCATTAGCTACTAGTTGTCCTTTAAAATGCCTTATGCGTGAAAGGCTTGGAAACCATCATAATGACGAAGGATTTGCCTTTTGGAAGCAGTGTCCAGAAACCTATTCAACCCCAATGTCGAGCAGCTCTACATTCCTTTCCCACCTGCTTGTGGCTACATGATGTGGCAATGAATGAGGGTGTCTTATAGTAGTAGAGTGCCAGAGCTCTAAGGGATCATATTCTTTCTTAACACAACAATGCATAAAGAGACTTTACTCTCCTGTCTCTAAAGCCAAGAGCAAGAAATGGCAATGAAAACAACTGCAAACTGAAGGAAACATATCCTATACTATCCCCTTCCTAACCTTATTTCTGTATTGAGCTTTTTCATGATGAGTATGCACTGACTGTGTAATAACTAATTGTGGTTTCATATACCAACCTAATTTATATTTTTGGCATATATGAATAAATATAAGAATATATTACAAGGTATTTATCAGCTATAAATTTCATAAACTGATAGTATGATTTTAAGGAAAATTAAAATATATACATTTTAATGCCATCACTCTTCTGATACATTAAAAATTTTATATATCATTTAGTAAAGTTCAGCAGTATTTACAGCCTGCCTGTTAGAAACTTGCCCTCTTGGACTCAAGGCCCCACTTATCACAGACCATAAAACCCATAGTCTTGTATATCTAACTATATTCTTTATCAGGTCAGTATTTTTTTCAAGATTAACCTCTACAAAACAGTGCCATAAAATGCAGATCTAATAAAGCTGTGAGCAAAAACTGATGAGAAAAAAAAGCTGGCATTAAAAGTAGCCAAATATATTCTATTGGCTTCATTTGCCAGCATTTCTTTTATTTTTTAATTTCAACTTTTATTTTTAGATACAAAGAGTACATGTATAAGATAGTTACATAGGCATATTGCACCCAGGTAGTGAGCATAGAACCTAACTGGTAATTTTTCAATCCTTGTCGCCTCCCACCCTCTCCCCTCTAGTAGTCCACAGTGTCTATTGTTTCCATGTTTACGTTCATGTGTGCTCAATATTTAGCTCCCACTTATAAGTGAGAACATGCAGTATTTGGTTTTCTATGCCTGTGTTAGTTGATTTAGGATTATGGCCTCCAGCTCCATCCATGCGGCTGAAAAGGACATGATTTCATTCTTTTTTATGACTGCCTAGTATTCCAGGTCTATAGGTACCACATTTTAAAAATCCAACCCACCATTGATGGACACCTAGATTGATTCCATGCCTTTGCTATTGGAAATAGTGCAGTGATGAACATGAGAATGCATGTGCCCTTCTGGCAGAACAATTTATTTTGGTTTGGATATATACACAGTAATGGGATTGCTGGGTTGAGTAGTAGTTCTGTTTTAAGTTCTTTGAGAAATCTTCAAATTGCTTTCCAATATGGCTGAAGTAATTTAAATTCCCATCAACAGTGTGTAAGTGTTCCCTTTACTCTACAGCCTCTGCAGCATCCGTCATTTTTCATCTTTTTAATAACAGCTATTCTGAGTGAGATGACATCTCATTGTAGTTTGGATTTGCATTTCTCTGATGTTTAGCAATGATGAGCATTTTTTCATATGTTTGTTGGCTGATTGTATCTCTTCTTTTGAGAAGTATCTGTTCATATCCTTTGCCCATTTTTTAAATGGGGTTATTTGTTTTGTTTGTTGATTGGTTTAAGTTCTTTATAGATTCTGGATTTTAGACCTTTGTCAGATGTGTAGTTTGTGGATATTCTCTCTCATTGTGTCGGTTGTCTGTTTGCTTTGTTGATAGTTTCTTTTGCAGTGTAGAAGCCCTTTAGTTTAATTAAGTCCCACTTGTCAATTTTTATTTTTGTTGAATCGCTTTTGAGGACTTAGTCATAAATTATTTCCCAAGGCCGATGTCCAGAATGGTGAGCCCTATGTTTTATTTAAGGCTTCTTATAGTTAGAAGTCTCACATTTAAATCTTTAATTCATCTTGAGTTAATTTATGTATATGGTTATATACGGTGAAAGATAGAGTCCAGTTTCATTCTTCTGCACATGGCTAGCCAAGTATCCGAGTACCATTTGTTGAATAGGAAGTCCTTTCCCCATTGCTTGTTTTTGTCTGCCTTTCCACCAGGGATTTCTGACAAAAGAGTAAGAAAAAAACAAACTCCAAAGGAATACTCAGCTTTATAACCCCCTCCTCTCTGTATGAAAACCAAACACAATCCGAGCTCAATTTATAAACTCTTACTCTCTTCTGGGTTGTTCACAGATGAGTCACCCTATTTAGACTTACATGTACAGTTATGAATCTTTAACTCTACTCCATTTATATACTTGCAGTTATTGGTAAGCCTACTGCATCAGTGTAGCTTAATGTCATTTGGCTTGTGGTAAGTATTTTATGCCAATATCATTGTCCTTATCCTGATAAGTCATGAGTGCACTTCATTTAAGGAAAAGAAGAACCTTAAACATACAACTATATGTAGGGCTCAAAGCTAACTATTTCAGAAAGAGAAAGAAGCAAAAAGGGAGACAGATATATCCACATGCACAGAGTGGCTGAGAGGGGCAGAGAAAGAAACATAAAAAAAGAGAAAGAACAAGAGGAAGGGAGGGGGCTATTTGTTGAACATTTAAAATTCCAGCTCATACCAATCAAAACAGCTGTTATTAAAAAAATGAAAAACAATAGACACCTGCAAGGCTGTAGAGAAAGAGAATGCTTACACACTGTTGTTAGGAATAAAAAGTAGTCCAGCCATTGAGGAAAGCAGTTTGGAGATTTCTCAAAGAACTTAAAACACAACAACAATTCAACCCTGCCATCTCATTACTAAGCCTATATCCGAAGGAAAATAAATCGTACCACCGAAAAGACACATGCACTGGTATGTTCATCGCAGCACTGTTCACAATAGCAAGGCCATGGAATCAACCTGGATGTCCATCAATGGTGGATTGAATAAAGAAAGTGTGATACATATATACTATGAAATACTACGCAGCTATAAAAGGAATGAAATCAAGTTCTTTGTAGCCACGTGAATGGAGCTGGAGGCCATAATCCGAAGTGAATTAACTTAGGAACAGAAGACCAAATACGACATATTCTCACTTATAAGTGGGAGCTGAACATAGAGTACACTTGGACATAAAGATAGGAACAATAGACAGTATGGACTACTAGAGGGGAGGGAATGGGAGGCGGCAAGGGTTGAAAACTACCTGTTGGGTTCTATGCTTAGAACCTGGGTGACAGGATCATTCGCAGCCCAAACCTCAGCATCACACAACATTCCCATGTAACAAACCTGCACATATAGCCACTGAGTCAAAGACAAAAGTTTAAAAAAAGGCCAAGATAGAAGAAAAAGTCATTCCCAAAGATTTGGGGAACTAAAATTTAACACTAAAAGATATATAGAGAGAGATATATCGATATCTATATATATGTATATTTATATATCTCTCTCTATATCTATATGTATATTTATATATCTCTTTTAGCTGTCCCTTACTCCTGGTACTTTATTAGCTGTAATACAGTAATTTGCTTTTCATACTGTTTCAGAAATACAAAATATCTTTTTCACAGATCATAGTGCTTTCTTCAATGTGGTTTTATTGTGTTAAATAAAATAATGTACACATTATTATTTCTATATTTCAGGTAAGAAAATGGCCCATTAATGTATGTATTTTACACAATTGAAATCTAAAGTAGAAACTATACTTCTAATTATCTTCCTGTTTATAACTGAAATATCCAAGAATTGTAGGCTAAAAAATAAATTACAATATCATAAGGTTAGTTTTTTATTCTTCCTGACTTTCCTACAGTTCAGTGTGCATACAAACCTCCAGTGTGCTTCTCAAATGTAATGTATGTAGACGTACATTTAGAGATATAATCAAGAGAGTTTTACACACAAAGTGTTCACTTATTTAGTTGCTGTTAATCAAATAATTTTCACTTTCTAAAAGTTGAAAAGTATATGCCCAATGTTACTAGACATTAGTTAAGGATCACCCATATCTTTTGTCATAGCAGTATCATTCTCTTATAAATTCATTTTTTCCTATGGAAATTTGAATTTAAAAAATATACCACATATACATGTGTATCTTACATACATACATAAAACATTTTAAAGGGATTTACATAAATATGAATGCAACTTCAGTAAACAGCATGAAGTAATAAATTAATGAATATTAAGTAGAAATGTCTTTTGGTACATGGAAAAATTAGGCAGACATATATTTATACGCAAAAAATTTTTGAAAACTCACTTTCATTATTGAATCATTATGATGTAAAAAGTTTTACATACAGCTTTAAATTCCAAAAATATCAACTGGCCCTTTTAAAACTTAATAGTCCTAAGTTACAAGAAAACTAACAATTACAGTAAAATTGAAAAAAAAACATAATTTCTTACAATTTTCCTTAGCAAATCTAGTATTAAGGAATAGGAAATCCCTTCTCTCAGCAGGAATGTCAACAGAATCCACTGGGTTGAATCAATGAATTATGTACCATCACATACAGAATTATGAACTTCCTGGGAAGTTTCCAGGTATTTCCTGGGATTATTCAACCAACTCACTTTTTCTTGCTTGCACTTGAGTTTTATCTGTCCAACAGAAGGGTTCTATACCATATGTCGACGAGTACATATTAATTTTTTATGAATGAATTAGCTAGCCCTCTTCTATAGCCTAAAAGTTCCCTGGACTGACAGCAGAAATCATAAAAATTTAATTAATATAAGAATTTCCCAATAACTTATATAAATAAACATAAGCAATTATCTATGTAAAACTCCAATGATTAAGATATCCATCATTTCTCTGATTTTCTGCAAACATTATCAGATTTGCAGCCAATTAAAACTTTTATAGTTATTGCTTTATTGTATCTGCAACCTTAAGTATCTAGAACAATACTTCCAAAAGTGAATTCTATAAGTAAGTACTGGGTAAAAGGAGGTTTCCTTGGACAAATAATTTGGAAAAGACTGTGTTATGCAAAGTTAAACATGTTTCTTTGCTGTAGGATATTTCAAATATTGTGAGTATACTGGAGGTACATAGAATCTAGATTTCTAATGTGGAAAACAGAATATTTTTCTTTGTTGGATGATTAAGGCATAGTGTTCCCTTAGAACATTAAGACGTTTCATGAATCTGCTTTTGAAACTTTATTTAGGGGCAAAACATAGAGTAGTTCACTTGCAACTGGTTAGAACATTTTTTTTACAATAAAGTTATAAATTCCTGCTGATAAATTTGTAATTTATATGCCATTAACCATGGTACTTGCAAAAAAATATCATCCAGGATCCAATTCTGAAGTTCAAATAAAGGATATTCTTTTTATGTTAGAAAGGAAACTTAGCATTTGACTATGAAGTCATGCAACTATTTTATTAAGGACTATCAAGCAACCATTCTATTTTGCTCTTTCACTCATTAAATTAAAAGAAATAAAATATACTATCCCTGTGTTTGAACTTTGATTTCAACAACTTGTTTTTATTTACAGCAATTAGGTGTTCCAGAGTTCCCTCCTGCCTCATTTTATGATTACTGACTTTGAACTGTACACGTCACTTGCCAACAGGGAGGGAGACAAACAAACAGTTGAGTAAATCATGGCTTATTCATCTGGAAGAGCACAAGCAAGTACAGTCATGCTCTTGTGTTTGTGTAGTGCAATACCTGGACATCTATACAGCTTTCTTGCCTGTGCGATATCTCCTTTGCTTAGACGGGTTCGCTGACCAATTGCAGGACGTATGCCATTATCATCACGGGAGGGGAGAATGGTATCCAGAAACATCCCCCTGAAAAAAAGCAGAAGCAAACCACACCTAAGTCACCAAATGAAAACTCATGAATTCCTTACATTTATAAGGTTATTTATTTCAAACTCAAGTCAATCAAAGGGGAACTACACCTTGTGTGCTTTAAGCAGTGTATCAGGCTTTCAAAACACTTTCATCAAAGCAGAAAAAAAATGCATGTTAAATGTGTATGCCTAGTATAAACTCAATGATGACATTCATTTGTTTCCTTGAAACATGTATGTTCTTAAAAATATGGAATACCTTATAATCCCCCACAAAGTACACCATGACATTTGTTTTGGTTTCCCAAGCAGATCTAAGAATTCCTTAGATTATCAGGTTGTGAAACAATGATTCCTCATAGAGGTCTATTTCCCTAATAGCAAACTACAGTAAACAATGTTGAAGTTACTAAAATTGTAAGAGTAAAACAAAATATACATAGGTTAATTTTTCTGAATTAAACTACTAATTTAACCTAAGTATTCTTAGAAGTCCAAGTATTACAACATATGTTAAAAAAAAGATAAAAAAAAAACAAAGAATGCCAAAACTTAGGGCAGTTTAAAGCAATTTTTTCAATTTTTCCATGGTAAAACTAGTAAATAAGAAAACCTAATCAATGGCATAATAATGTTAAACTACAGATAGTGAGTTGTTTGGGACTCAAGATTGTGGTAAAAGATTCACTAATTTTTCCTAATATGCATGACCTAAAGTTCTGAATATAGCGCCCTAAAAATACTTTCTAATTTTTTTAATGTATGTCAAATATTTATAGCCCTAAAGAAGTAGGAGCTTAAAAGTTAAATGAACTGGGAGGCTATTCCAAGGGTTTGAGAAGTATGAGTTGTGTGTTTGTGGATTTACCAAAAACAAACAACAACAAAAAACCTTTCTATAAACATATTTTAAATTAAGAAATAAAATTTTATAATATCTTTTAAATTGAGAAAATGATGGAGCACTTCCTTCCAAAACTTATAAATGAATTTAATGCATTTAAACTAACGTTTGCATTAAAAGAACAGCATTTTCAGCTCTACTTAGCCTCCATTAGGAAATAGTTCTAGGTCTGGATTTGTAGCAGTAAATAAAACAAACAGAAATTCCTTCCTTTATGATTCTAATATTCAAATATGAGGAAAGAGACATTAAACAAATGATTAATAATCCAGGTAGTAATAGGTACTATCGAGAAAAATAAAGGTGAGAAGATGGATATTGATTGTGCAGTGATGGGTTGCTTTTAAATAGAGTGATCAAAGTGAAACTCACTTGAAAATTGACATTTTAGTCACACATGAAGAAAGTGAAGATCAGAGAAATATGGGTAATGGGCAGTACAGTGTTTCCAGACAGAAAGAACAAGAAACACAACAGCTCAGAAATGAGAGGACCCCTAAAATGTCTGAGCACCAGCCAGATAATTTAACTTTTACTCTGAGGACAACTGTTAATCTATAGGAAAATGGTAAGCAGAGGAGTAATATGATCTATGAGCAATTTTATTACTAACTGCCCTAGCTCCAAGGTAAGGGAAAGGGCACTAATCTATAGATAACACTAACTCAAATAGGGAGACTGGAACTCTTTACTACAAGATCTAATCATCTACATAACTCCATATGTACATTGTCTGAAAAGACAGGAGAGAAGTAGAGCTAGTGATTTATGGGAATTGACCATCAAAAGTGAGATCTGTGCATATTTCATAAGAAACCACTCCAGGTAGGCCAGTGTAATTGAAAAAGAAATGAGTTACAAGGTAGCATTGAGAAAGGCCTTGTAACTTGAGGCATGAGTCAACAGATACATTAATTACATAAACCCAAATTAATGGAGTATTAAATTTCTGTAGTACTTCAGTACTAACCAAGTATTCACCATTTCAGAAGCATGTATATTACAAAATAGTCACTCATATAAAGACCCTATAGATACATTCCTATTCTTCCCATAAGTGATTTCCTAAATATATTGATGGGCAACATCATAAAAACAATTGGAACTTTTATAGACTCTGTGAATTCAGAATTTTTAAAACTAAGAAACTTCAAATACCTACATTAACAGAATAAAGAACAAAAACCATAAGATCATGTTAGTTGATATAGAAGAAGCATTTGACAGATTCAACACCCTTTCATAATAAACACACAAAAGTCTAGGAATAGGAGGAAGCTACCTCAACACAATAAAAACTATATATAAAAATCCCACACCTAATGTCATAATCAATGGTGAAAACCTGAAATATTTTCTTTTAAGATAAGGAACAAGGCAAGGATGCCCACCCTTGTCACTTATATTCAACACAGTACTGAAAGCCCCAGCCAGGACAACGAGAAAAAATAAAATAAAAAAAAACCATCCAAATTGGACAGAAAGAAGTAAAATTCTCACTGTTTGGAAATGACTTGATCTTATACACAGAAGATTCTAACTGTTCCACACACACACACAAAATCCCTGTTAGAACCAGTCAACGAATTAAGCGAAGTCATGGGATATAAAATCAAAATGCAAAAATAGCTGCATTTTTATGCATTTACAACAAACAATCCAAAAGGTAACTGATTCCATTTACAACAGCACATAAAAAACCTTAGAAATAAACTTAACCAAAGAAGCAAAAGATTTTACACTGAAAACTAAAGACACTGCTGAAAGAAATTAAAGAAGAGACAAAGATCCCTTGTTCCTGAATTGAAACACTTAACACTGTTAAGATGTTAATACATCCAAAGTGATCTACAGATTCAATGCAATTTCTATCAGAATCCCAACAACATTTTTTTTTGCTGAAATAGAAAAATTTATCCTAAAAATCCTATATGATCTCAAGATACACCAAATAGCTAAAACAGTTTTGAAAAAGAAAAAATATTTGAAAAATTCACACTCCAACTTTGCAGAACTGATTTCAAAACATATTACAAAGCTACAGTAATCAAAACAGTGCAGTATTGGTATAAAGACAGATCTATAGACTGGTGAAATAAAAGAGAGAGCACAGAAATAAACCATCATGTACAAGATCATATTATCTTTGACAAGGGTGTCAAGATTCCTCAATTAGGAAATGACAGTTTTTTCAACAAATGACACTGAGAAAACTGGATATCTACATATAGAATAATAAAATTGGTCTCTTTAAAAAAAAAACACTTTAAAAAATTAACTCAATGCATTAAATAAATAAACATAAGACCCAAACTATACAACTTCTAGAATAAAACACAAGGGGAAAGCTTCATGGTGTTGCATGTGACCAGGATTTCTTGGATATGTCACAGAAAGCACAGTCAATAAAACCAAAATAGACAAACAGGATGACATCAAACATACAGCATTGTGTACATCAAAGGACACAGCCAACTGAATGAAAAGGCAACCTACGAAATGGAAAAAAATTTTCCAATATTTATATTTATATATATACATATACAAATTAAGTGGTTTAATCAGAATATACAAAGAACTTCTACTACTCAACAACAAAATAATCAAATAACCTGATTTAGACATGGGCATAGGACTTAAATAAAGATTTCTCCAAAGATGATATACAAATGCCACCGAGCATATAAAAAGATGTTCACTAATCATCAGAGAAATGTTAAGTCAAAACCACAATGAGATATGACATCACACTCAGAATGGCTACTATTCAAATAAGAAAAAATAACGTGCTGGAGAGATATTTGCACACCCATGTTCATATCAGCATTATTCACAAGAGGCAGAAGCTACACAAATGCTCACTGATGGATGACAAGATAAACAAAATGTGATATATACTTACAGTGGAATATTATTTGGCCTTAAAAGTGAGAAAATACTTTCACATGCTACAACATAGATCAACCTTGAGGAAACAATGCTGAGTGAAATAAGCCAATCACAAAAGGACAAATACTATATGTCTCCAGTTATATACAATATCAAAAGTAGTCAAATATATAAACAGGAAATAGAATGGTGATTGCAAGCGGCTGAGAAGAGGTAGAAAAGAGAAGTTGTTTAATAGATATAGAGTTTACGTTTTGCAAGATGAATAAGTTATGGACATCTGTTTTACAATGTCAATATACTTAAATAACACTACTGACTTGTATGCCTAAAATGGTTAGGACGGTAAATTTGATGTTTTGTGTTTTTCCATAATTGAAAAAAAAAAAGAAATTTCAAAAACTTTGAGGGAGTAGCAGAATGAGACCTATGTCAAATTTTTTTTTTCCTGAAAATCATTTAAATATAAGTTAATAAACAGCTTCTTTAAAGACTTAAAAAACAAAATAACGTGAATGAAACAATCAGGCTATCCTTCTAACAGGTGGATATGATCTCCTGTATTGTAAAAGTATTGAGTTTATTTATGAAAAATGCATAGGATGGTTTTGAAACAATAAGATAAGTAATAAACAAAGGCTGATTGGCATTCAACTCACAAGCAGGTGTGGGTGAGGTGGACTACGGTCAACAAGAGCAGATTAATTTATGGGAAAATACACAATGTAACATGGAAAAAAGTATAGAATAAGGGGAAACATACATTTAGAACTTTGCTAAAGATTTATTATCTGTGAAGGACAAAAAGAATAAATTGTTTTTCTCTACTCTCCAGTACCTTCTCTGTTCCAAGGAACCAAAACTCAGGTTAGTTCTAAACAATATAATTCAGTAGCAGAAGAGAGGCACTTCGACTGAACTGGAACCTAAATATCCATTTGTTAAATGTTTTATGGAAAACTCCATTCCAAGCATTTACCAGAAAATAAAATTCTGTAACTCTTTATGATTAATTTCAGGTCAAATTACTAAGCATGTATTTCTATCAAAACTTAAATTCATATTCTAGAAAAAAATAAACATTTGGACAGTTAATTATATTTTAACAAATGAATGCATATGTCTATAAATAATAGATGCTTTAGAAAGGCGTAATTTTAAAAATACGGTTAACACAAATTTTTTAAATAATAAACTTTGGTTTGGAAAAAATGGATAATTAATAAATGTGTCCAAGTATTAAGGTTTCATTTACACACCCTTCTCTACTTTTTACCAAGAAAGTTTTATAAAAGCAGCTTAATACATTTGAATATTTTTCCCTTTTCCTGACCTTGCCTTCAGAAATAGATGTCAATGAACTGTGAAATGGACATAAGTGGGCAAAAAAAAAAAAAGAGTTGAAATGACATACGAGCATAAAATGGGCATAATTGGAAAAAGGGGCGAATTCAATGGTTTAACAGTTCCAAATTCCTTACCTGGGAACTATTTGCTTGATGACATCATCTTTAGAATGAAGTAGATCAAAACCCAAATTTATTGCATTCTTTAAAAGTAGCTTTAAGTCATTAATGACATAATTTTAGGGTTAATGAGTGATGAACTATAATTCTAAATTATATGAGGTAAGCTATGTTTCTAATTTGTTATTTGACAATTCATTTAGTAATATCAATTTTTGAGTGTAAGTTGCACTTGAGCAGTAGAAAATACACAGTATAAAGCACAAGTCGCCTAGATTGTGACATTTTAACAGAACTGCTAACCTATTTAGCTTATGAATATCCAATTTTCATTAAACAATTCTTTGCCAATTTAACATGCTGATTGGTTTGGTAATGCTTTTAATTCAACTTTTTAATGATTTAGGAATATAAAATTATTTACATAATTTATGCCATCTTATTGGTATAAATTTTATATATTAAATTCATATATTTGGTAGAGAATTTAAAAATATATTTTTAAAATGCCTTTTAAATACTTGCTCTTGTCTATAAATGTTCATGAATTATTTTTCTACTTTCTGCAGTTAGGTAGCAATATTTGAAAGTAATCGTAGTTCTAACGTCAGGCATAGCTTTGTGAGGAGCCACATGGAGGAAAGGAATTAAAAGTCAAAAGGTATAACCTGAGACTCCAACCTTGAGAAGGTGTTCCTGGCATAGTGCATGATACTGTCAAAATCATATCTTTCTCCAAGTGAGTTTACTTCTCCAGGCTCCATCTTCAGAAAATTGTACTCTTGACCTAAGAACCAGGGATAAACAAAATCTCAGAAGCCTTTTAACTGACAGAAAATAGACCAGAAGGCCTTTCCTACACCTGCATCTGTTCTTTGCGAAATGACTGATCTTGCTGATCGAATTTACATACAAAACACATAGGCACATGCAGAAAGCATCTGTCTTCACTCTACCATCATATTGAAAAGCAATATTGAATTGGAACAAAGTGTTAATTTCTGCAAAAAGGTGGACTACGAAAAAGCATACTTTGTTTTATATGTATGCTCTTTTACCACCTCATAATATTTATTTCTTTAAAATCTTACTGCACTTTTGGTAATGTACAAATAATTACAAAAAGTTATGTTTTTATCTAATGAGTTTCCCATTTTTATGACTAGGTTTTCCAGGTCATACAAAAATCATCTTCCTATTTGGTTTAGATCCTTTCTATGAAACAATAGGAGAAGATATAAAAGCTATATTAGTTAAACAGAACTCTGCAGGCTTTTGCTCCACGATTTCATCACTCAAGATAAAACAGTAACAGCAAATTCTCTACTTTCATTTAAAAATGAAACAAGTTTATTCTTGATGAAAAGGCAGTTCTCCTTTGAGATTAAGAAGAACATGCTTCAGAACGTAAATGCTTTTCCAAATTTCCACATCTGTTAGTTTAACTTCTGGACATCTTCATTTTTAACAGATTTTTCAATTGCCTGTTTGTATCTGTATTGTAGTATTATTTCTCAAAATTTGAAAAGAACACAGACTTAAATTCAATGATTCCGGAAAGACACATTTCTTAAAACAGAGTTTAAGCTTTGGTGACTCAGTTTTCACAATTTAAGTACCCAAAGATTGTACAAATCATATCACTTAGGTAACAAAAAGCTTTGAAACATCAAAATACAAAGAAAGATGAGCTACAGGAATTCCAAATTCACTTTTGAAGCTAAAAATGGAACTATTATGCCATTCATCTACTTAGGTTTTTAATTCCAATTGTCATATTTCAATCAAATGTAAAAAGATCCCATTAATACAGAATTTTCTAAAGGCAATAAAGAAATTGAGTTATGTCTCTTCAATACGTGATAAAGGAAATGTGGGGTATTCACTTGAGAATTAAGAATGAAGAATCAACCTGAAGTTACAGAACCCAAGTCCCAGAACAAGGTGTTTTAGTCTGTCTTTGAATGAATTTACACAATACATAATTTAAAATTAACTAACCAGACCTTATAATGAAATACGTGCTCCACAAATCTCTGATAGGTCTATTTATGTTACAACCATTCTTGGGAAATATTCAACATACTCTTCAACCCATGATAGAGGCAACTGTTAAAACACCTGTCTCATAAGGAATCTGAAGTCTAATATAACAAATCTATGATCAGATTTTCAAAAAGCTATGGATCTAATTTTATACTTATTAACCTGTAAGATTTCAATTTAGAACTTAATATGGGACCAGATTCTCTAACTAAAGCAAAATATTCCATAAAAATTTCTGAAAGTAGAACATTACGCAACTTCAGCAATACATTTTAATGCATCTAACTTGAGAACTTAACGTGCATATGACACAACAATTTTTGTTAGTTAAAAACAACATAGCCATACACAGCCCAAATAACAGAAAAGTAGACTTATTACATGAAAGGAAAGAGAAGCAGAATACATAGCACTAAGGGAAACCACATTTGACAATTTTAAAAATGGCAAGCCTCCTTCTTGAAATCATATTCTAACATGGATTAGAGTAACCCAATCCTTATACCAATTTGGTTCCTGTCATAATCACTGATTTTGCATATAAATGTGAAGCCAAAGTTTGTGCTTATTAGACATCACCCTTGACTAAGACTTGATCTTAAGTTTCTGAGTGACAGCAAATCATAAATTTGTTGAAGATTAATCTTCAACATGAACACTTTTATACTGGAATTGCTCTGTTACAGTGGTTCCCATCATTCAGGAAATCTCACCCAATAGATTTTTTTCTGTTGGCCATAATGTTTAGTCAAAAGAAAATATTACAAACCATAATTTCCTTCGCACTGTTTTAGGATTGCACATTTATTTATACTACACTTTATATACACTTCTCCTTGTTTCAGGTACATATTTAGATTGAAACAGGATCCTATTTTTAAGAGTAAAAACCATTTTTGAAAGTTACATCTTTTATAAATTTTTTCCAAGTAATAAAATGTTTGGCAAATAGAAAACACTAATAACTCTTGGTAACAGCAAAGTTCTCATTTATGTGGTAGTTGAAATAATTTTCAGATTTATTTCCTCTTTATTTCCCTCCTAGTGATATATAGGACGAATCTTGATAGTCGGCTTATTCATTAGAGTCTTCTATATAGAGAAGAATACTTTTTTTAAACTTATTTTGATATCTAACCCTACAGATCACTTCGCCATTCTTCAAATTATTTATTTCCTTGGCTTCTAGGACACCACAATCCACTGATTTTTCTCTTACCTTTCAGGCAATACCTTCTTAGTCTTTTAGGACATACTCTACCAAGTATTGCTTAAATATTGTTTTTACCCATTTTATAGTCTCAACCTTTTTTTCTTCTCCACCCAGTTTTTCCCTAATTAGTCAAATCTATGTCAAATTTTTATCTTTAGATACATCCTGAAGTCCAGACTCACCTTTCCTTTCTCTACAAAATAAGGATCATACAAAGGTTTTTTAAATTCAAGGATATGCTAAATTGAATCATTATTTGTCCTTCTCTTTCTCAAAAACATGCTGTTTTATCAATATTTCAATATCTCAAATGTTTCATGTGATGGTACCAACATTCATCTTGTTGCCTAAGAAGAAAACTTTTGAAGATTTCCCCTCACATGATGATATTCCTCTTAAAATATTTTTGAAAGACTATTTCCTCTTCTTCCTCTTGATGTGTACTACCCTAAGAACTTAGTCACCTCTCATACCTACTTATTTAGATTTCTATTAGGTTTCCTGGACTTCAGGCACACCCCTTCCCCCACCACCCAGTTAACGATTGCTATAAGTCTGACTGGGAAAATGAGTTCTCTTTATTTTAATCTGAACTTTTCCTGCTTATAATCCTTTAATTATTCCCCACTAGCTAGAGAATAAAACCTGAATTTCCTCCCCAGGTTTACATCATAGAGAATCTTTTCTAAGTAAAGGATAAGATACCAACTAATCTCCCACTTGTAACTTACCATCAACCATAATGGTCACATAAAAATAATTCAATTTTCTGTAATTGTAGCTTTGCTCATGAAGTCCTTTTCGCTTGAAATTTAATCACTCTTCTGTCCGCCTGAAATACTTCTGCTTTACTTCTAAATTTCCATTCCTTTACAACTCCCTTGACTCACTAAGGCACTTTTCGTCATGCCTTGCTTGGACTCTACGGTATTCTCAACATATATTACTAACTACTGTCACTTTTCTCACTCACTTGCAATCATTTATATATCTGCACATATCCCACACTAAACTTTGTATTTTCCATGACAGTATCTTCAACGCCTAACATTGGCTCAATAAATAATTGGCATCAAATATATAATGAGCAAATAAAGAGATCAGTATTGTTAATTACAGAAGGAATTCAATGTTTGTAACAAAACTGATCATGAATAAGAAAATAAAAACACATTTTTACTTTGCTTATGCTTAAAATACCTTACAAGAAAATTCCAAACAACAGAATATTTTTCGGCAACTGAAATATACTGATCTTTATGCATGTAAAAGTTAAATAAAAAGTCTTACATTGAGGCCATTATCAAATATCAACTATCAGACAAAAATAGGTTTTAAGTAGAAATTATATTTCAATTACTGAAAATTTTCCTAAGAATTTGTCTTTAGGGTAGTCAGGTTTAAGAGGAAAATCTCAGAAAAAACTATTTATATTAGCTTGGAAATGACTCATTTCACTGGATTTTCTCCAGAAATTGTACCTGGTATAACACAGATTCCTATGGTAGCAGCACGTTTTATGGCAAACCCCGGGCCTTTTTAAAATCCTTATAACATAAATTATAGAACTAAGTACAAAAAATGCTTCAGTAAAAAAGGAACATTTAATAATATTAATTTATGGCTCAATAGCTCACACCCATTCTTGGAAAGCACCAAAGTTTAGAAATAAAACAGCTAAATCTTAAAAAAGAAAGCAAGTCTTAAAAATGCATGAAATCACACAGTCTCCAGGAAAAAAAATTAAAATATAAAATCATCATGGGTGATTTTTAATCAAGCAAAATGTTACTCTATCATATCAAAAATATCAGTTTACATTTTTGGGAAAGTGAAATAATAAGCTGCATAAATACAATTCAAAGATACCCAGTCAGCTTTAAACCCAACACATTCTATGCCTCTCACCTGGCTGGATGTTTTCTCTTATGATAGTTACGTGGTTATCTCGATCTGGTCGTGTGTGTTCATGCCAAAAGCCTATCACATGGCCCAATTCATGAACAACAATCCCAAATTTATCACAGTTCTTGCCAATAGAGATTGCCTGAGGTCCATTTCCTCGCCGACCTACATAGGAGCAGCATCTGGAATAAAAGAGAAAGTGGAGATGGTGGTGGAAAGGTGGTGCTGGACAACTGACAATATGGTGAATTTTTTGTAAATAGTGATGAGCTATAAAGTCTGACACATTCAGGAGCAGAACAACCTCTTATTACTACATATGACTAGTTTCTGGTATCCTTTCAAATTTAAGTTCAACAGAAGTTTCCAAATAATCAGTTCAAGTGCTTTTGTAATTATCTATATATTAGAAAATATGCTTACATCATTTTTAGAAGCATTCAGAAATACATCAGAAAATAAACTAATTATCATGGTGATGACACTTATATCATGATGACGATGTTGTATTTCTAAGACATATAGTTAAGCTGAAGCCATCAATACACATTTATTTCTAATATAATTTTATCCTCAGAATTCATATTAATTACTTAGGTTACTACTTTGTCAGTGTGGTTATCTGACAATAATTCAATATTATTTCAGTACTAAATATAAAAGTAAAGAAAGTTTATTTTTCCTCTTTGAGAAAAAGAGAGTTAAACTTATTTATGAAAGATGTTGGTTTATCAAAAAGAAGAAATTACTTTTTCTACTCATGGAAGAATTTTGTTAATAAAAGAAACGTTTCAAAGAAGAAGTTAATTAAAGAAAATTACTTTTGGCTGGTTGCAGTGGCTCATGCCTGTAATCCTAGCACTTTGGAAGGCCAACCTGGGAGGACTGTTTGAGGTCGGGAGTTTGAGACCAGCCTAGGAAACACGGTAAGACCCCATCTCTACAAAAAATTCAAAAATTAGCTGGGCATAGTGGCGCAAACCTGTAATCCTAGCTACTTCAGAGGCTGAGGTGGAGGGATGACTTGAGCCCAGGAGTTTGAGTCTGCAGTGAGCTAGGATCGTACCACTGCGCTCCAGCCTGGGCAACAGAGTAAGACCCCGTCTCTTAAAAAAGAAAAAAAGAAAGGAAAGAACATTATTTTCAAAAGATGAATTAAGTAAGGTTAACAGTTAACTGGTGCTAGGAACTGAATATTATATCCCCCCACAATTCACATGTTGAAACCTGATCTTCATGGTGATAGTATTTGAAGGCAGAGCCCTTAGAAGGTGATTTGAGGATCAGGAGGACTCTGACTTTATAAAGAGATCACTGCCTTTATAAAAAGGCCCCAGAGAGCTCCCCTGACCCCATCTGACATGTGAGAACACAGCAAAAACACATCTCACATCCATCTATGCACCAGAGCAGGCCCTTACCAGACACCAATTCTGCAGTGCCCCGTCTCCAGAACTGTGAGAAATAAATGTTTGTTGTTTAAAAGCCACCCAGTCTAAGACATTTTGTTATAACAGCCTGATTAGACTAAGACAAGTAGTAAAGAAAAATCAACAACTGGGAGTAGTATAATGAATGATATTTATGATTTGTGTCAAATGAGCAGTCTAATAATTGAGATTGATTTTTTATTTCATCATCTGAAAGAATCTCCTGGACTGTCAAATAGAATGTGAAACATCCAGGAAAGTCTTTCTGCAAATTTTCATCAATTGATTGATATTTATACATATTCAATGACATTTTTCTTTTTTTTTTTTTTTTTTGAGATGGAGTTTTGCTTTGTCACCCAGGCTGATGTGCAGTGGCACAATCGGCCCACTACAAACTTTGCCTCCCAGGTTCAAGTGATTCTCCTGACAGCCTCTGGAGTAGCTGGGATTACATGCACCTGCCACCACGCCCGGCTAATTTTTGTATTTTTAGTAGAGATGGGGTTTCACTGTGTTGCCCAGGCTGGTCTTGAACTCCTGACCTCAGGTGATCCACCTGTCTTGGTCTCTCAAAGTGCTTGGATTACAAGTGTGGGCCATTGTGGCCAGCCTCAATGGATAGAAAAAATGATATTTTTCTATCCAAAATATAGAAGTTCCATCTAGTCATTGTGTGTGTGTGCAAGTGTAAGTGTGTGAGTGTATGACAGTCCCAAATGTTCTTGGGACACAGGGTGGGAAAGACTGAGCACACAGGATGCCCACTTTAAAATAAATTTTAAATGGCATAATATTATAGTAGCTACAATTATAAATATATCTAAAACTTTAATAATTAGAATTTAAATTAAAATAACATCAATAGCACAGCAACAGAGGGCACTAAACGGTTGGCTTTGAATAGTTGGGATCATGATGCACCAGACATTGCCAACCGCCCCTTCTGATATATTAAATTGGAAGAGAAAAATGCCAAAAACTAATTGACCGAATGATTAAAAGGAATTTCACTATTTCAATTTCTGGGATAAGGACATTTGACAGCCCTTTTGATTTTCCACAAATATAAATCCCTATCTCCCTCTCCCCCTGCCCTTTTTTTCCATTTTCAAATTGTTTCTGTAGGCTTTAAACGCCTAATAATTTTCATCCATACTATGCTAGTTAGATGAATTAATTTGTACTCATCATTTACAAATTTATTATAGCAGTTAACTGAGTTTAATAAATCAGTAATAGAAAGAAGAAAGAGGTGATTGGTGGGTGAAAAGAGGAATCAATGAAATTTGTTTTTGCCCCAGGTAGTTTTTTGTTCAAATAATATGCTTTAATTCATATATAGGTACTTATTATATATTTGAATATTATTACATGCCTAAAAATATATTAGATGAAGAAAAAAACAAAAAAAAATTTCAAATTTTGGAGCTATTTAAACTAAAATATTTGCTACCTTAAGTCAATAGTAAGGAAACTGAAGTATCTGATGATTATACAGCAACTAAATTACCCCTATTGAGTCATTCTTACTGGCTTTATTCAGGGAATATAGTTATTTGCAAGTCAAAATGGGGGAGACAGTAAAGCAATGTGGTCAATTTATTTCATCTAAAACATCCTTTTTAGCATAATTGCTCTCATAGCAATTTCCTATAAGATGACGTTTTACACTGGAAAGGAAAAATAGATTTCACACTGCCTTATTCCGAGGTATTATTTTACAACGGTCCTGTGAAAAAACAAAAATGTGGTGTTTTGATCCCCAACTAATTAAAGGTCTTGGGGACAGATGAATTCTAGACTCTCAGATTAAGAAAATAACTACATATATGCTTAGACAAATATTAGTCATGGAAAGACAAGGGTAACATGTATTTTTAATGTGATTTTAAAATGTCTAAATATTATCTTAGTTTCTAATGTCATCCAGGTTTGATGCTGTTTTCTTGTATATGGCTGTTGGATTTTTGTTTCTCATTTGTGTGCCACTTTTAAAGTTTGGACATTTTAAGGTCTACCTGTAGCATCGAGCAAAAACTTTCCCTATCAACAGAAAAGCCTCACCTCTCCATAAGTCATAGATGGTAATCAGGTAAATGAAAATCTGCTACTTCCTACTTTTGCCTTGGTTTGGTAGAACAAAACCCATTTGGAACATTATTTGGTAGACCAGACCCTTTTGGAACAAAACCCCTTTGGAAGCTAATCTATTAGATTATCCATGAAGGTGGAACCGGTTCTGCCTTTTCATGTGCTGTATTTGAAATAGTTTCAATTATTTAGGTTAATCGCCATTTACCTTTTCATTAAAATAACTCAGTTTCTTTTTTGTTTTGATTTAATAAGTTTTCCAGGGCTGAGCATGGTGGCTCATGCCTGTAATCCTAGAACTTTGGGAGGCTGAGGCAGGTGGATCACTTGAGCCCAGGAGTTTGAGACCAGCCTGGGCAACATGGTGAAACCTCATTTCTACAAAAAAAAAAAAAAAAAATACAAAAATTAGCTGGACTTTGTGGCTGATATGGTTTGGCTCTGTGTCCCAACCCAAATCTCATCTCAAATTGTAATCCCCACATGTCGAGGGACCGACCTGGTGGGAAGTGATTGGATCAGGGGGGTGGTCTCCCCTGTGCTGTTCTCGTGATAATAAGGGAGTTCTCACGAAATCTGATGGTCTAAAAGTGACAGTTTCCCCTGCACTCTCTCTCTCTCCTGCTGCCTTGTGGAGAAGGTACTTGCTTTCTCGTTTGCCTTCTACCATGATTGTAAGTTTCCTTTGGCCTACTCAGCCATGCAGAACTGTGAATAAATTAAACCTTTTTTCTTTATAAATTACCCAGTCTCAGGTAGTTCTTTATAGCAGTGTGAAAACAGACTAATACAAAAAATTAGTACTGGGAGTGGAGCACTGCTATAAAAATACCTGAAAATGTGGAAGCAACTTTGGAACTGGGTAACGGGCAGTGGTTGGTACAGTTTGGAGGGATCAGAAGACAGAAAGATGTGGAAAAGTTTAGAACTTCCTAGAGACTTGTTGAATGGTTTTGATCAAAATGCTGATAGTTATATGGACAACAAAGTCCAGGCTGAGGTGGTCTCAAATGGAGACGAGGACCTTCTAATCGTTTTTTCTGCTTAAGTTAGCCAGTCTCTGTTGTTCGCAAAGAAGAATCCTGGCTAGCACACCCCTACTGCCTAACTATATAACCTTCTTGAGGAGAGAAAACACCTTATGTTCAACTTTACATTCCCAAAACTTAGTATGTTAAGTGGGACAAAATGAGAATTCAACAAGTATAGGATGAAAAAGTGTCTACTTTTTTTTTTTTTTTGAAGACAGAGTCTTGCTCTGTCCCCCAGGCTGGAGTGCAGTGGTGCAATCTTGGCTCACTGCAAGCTCCGCCTCCCGGGTTCACGCCATTCTCCTGCCTCAGCCTCCCGAGTAGCTGGGACTACAAGCACCCGCCACCACGCCCGGCTAATTTTTTTTTGTATTTTTAGTAGAGACGGGGTTTCACCATGTTAGCCAGGATGGTCTTGAGCTCCTGACCTCGTGATCCGCCCGCCTTGGCCTCCCAAAGTGCTGGGATTACAGGCATGAGCCACCGCGTCTGGCTCAAAAGTATCTACTTTTATAACCTGAATAATCAAATAGACCAAAGTTAAATACCATTTAATCATAAAATTTAAAGATTAGTTAAACAGGTTAACTGTAATTTTTTTGTTTATTTACTTTTTTGGCAATCATTAAAGATAAGTAGATTAAAAAAAGTAAGATTGTTCCACAAAAATTATCTAATAAAAGGAGAGAAGTCATGTAAATAGAATCTATTTAGCTATAAAAGGCTACATAATAGACTGAGGTAATAAACATAGTTATATAAATCTCTCACAAAGAATGAAATCAATCTCTATCATAAAATAATCTCACATTTTGCTAATAATAATCAATCATCTTGCAAAATAAATAAATGCCACTGATGACAATAACTGTTCACTGAAAAATACTTCGTTGAAGAAAAAAATAAGGAAAAGAAGAAATAAGAAGGCAGTTAGAGAACCTCCTCTCTTACCTGTCTCTATAAGGATAAGTAGCTGAGAAAGTCTGATGAGCAGCCTGCTAATCAGCTACAACCAGAGTTCTCTCATACTGTTGTACGAAATGCAAATGTAAATAAAATACTTATAGCTCAGTTCAAACCTTTCACCAATATAAGGGTGAGGGTTAAAGCATATGTCCCACTGAAGATGAATCAAAGAGATCATATATTTAGAAACATGCATGTGCCTATATATACAAATATGCTTGCAGTCATACATAAACTGTACTTATAATACAATTTAAGGAGGAAATGCACTGAAGCTAAGTGGCAAAAAGTCCTGACCTCCACCTTTTGCTTATTATATTTTATTATTTTCCCATCTACTAAAGGCCTGATACAGAAAAGGTACCAATAAATGTTAAATGAATAAGAGCTGACTATAGTAGAATAAGGTGGGAAACAATAGTTAATGTTCTAAAAGACACAGGTAGTTTCATGCATAATAGTCCTTCCTATAAATATGGGCAAGATTATTTTAGCTCTTATTTTAAAAAATAGCAAGAGTTACCAGTTGCCTAACTTTGTGGGAGAGCTAAATGAAAGTGATGGTAAGATGTGTTTCTTATTAGATTAAAGTTAGAAATAGAATTGATTTATGTTCCATCAATATCAATGACACTACCTTGCAGGCTCTCAATGAACAATTACACTAGATATTGCTAAATGCTACACATTTATTGCCACACTGTTGTCTTTTTTTATGAGATGAAAGACCCAATATTGAAGCCCCATAGGAGTGCTAATGTGCTTGACTTGACAAGTATCTTATTCTAGTTGAGCTGAAGTACTTTGTGCACACCAACTACCAAGCTCTTTAATAATTTAAATGAATTTTTATGAGATTTAAGTGAAGCATTATCATAGAAAAATCATCATGAAATATGATGTTTTATGAAATTGTGTCAACAATGGTAATTCCAAATGAAGTTAGAATGATTATAATGCTTTGCCAGTCAGTGATCAATTCCTATACAAGTATCATCCTTCCTAGCACCAAAAACACAACACAGAGAAAAGTTTGAACTGTAAAATGAGTAGCAAGATAAATTACCAAAATTCAGCATTACTGCATTACTACTATAAAAATCACAAATATAGGTATATATTAACACACATATGTATATGCATGTACAAATATATATTAATATATACATATCACATTATATGAATTATATATATAGATGTATATATTAATTAATACTATATATGTATATATTAATACTCAAGGGGCTAACTTCAAGAGTGCAACTACATTTAGTTTTCACATTTCTAAAATAATTGAAATACATGTCCTTAAATATCCCCTGAAAGTCTCACAATCTTGTAACGTAAAAGAAAAATTCTTAACATTCTTTTATTGTGTGTGAGGAATATGCACAATGTACTTACATAATGTTTGTTTGTTTGTTTATTTATTTATTTTGAGATGGAGTCTTCCTCTGTTGCACAGGCTGGAGTGCAGTGGCGTAATCTCGGCTCACTGCAACCTCTGCCTCCCAGGTTCCAGCTATTCTCCTGCCTTAGCCTCTGATTACAGGTGCGCACCAACACACCTGGCTAATTTTTGTATTTTTAGTAGAGACAGGGTTTCACCATATTGGCCAGACTGGTCTCGAACTCCTGACCTTAAGTGATCCATCTGCCTCGGCCTCTTAAAGTGCTGAGATTACAGGTGTGAGCCACCGTGCCCGGCTCCTTAGTTGATGTTTAAATTGTCAGTACTTTCTTGATCGCCTACGTGTAAAGTAGTGGGCTGGGTGTCATGAGGGACACAGAGGTAACTTAACCATCCTCATCATTGAGAAAGGCAGACATTTGGATAAACTGTGGTAATATTATGATTACAGCTATGGGTAGGAGCAAAATCCCAATGTGGGCAGCTCAGGAATGGGCAAGAATGAAAGATGTGAAAGATTTCCACTGATAAGAAAAGGAAGGTAAAGGCATTCCAAGCAGCAAAACTATCATGAGCAAAACATGAAGATGTGATAGTGAATGAGGAAAAACAGTTTGGTAGGATAAAACACGTGAAATGGGAGATTCTTAAAAAAAGATAATTTATATAAATATAAATTTATTGAAAACAGATATTAGGCAATAAAATAACAAGTGATCAGAACTTTGGATGTGTTTTACAAAATTGATATGTGGGAAGGAGGAAAGATGTACTGATCTGAATAGATTATGGATTTAGAAATATGCAAGATGAGTTTATATCCTTTCCTATTAGATAAGCAGAAAGATACAAGGATAGTCTAGATTTGGATCTCTTAAATATTAAATAGATAAGATGGAGGAAGTATTTCAAATGTAACCACAACATATCAAGCCAACGTTAATTTAGAAGGAAACACTGCTGAATAAGTCATAACTAAAAATTTATGGAACTATCCAAAAATATCTAGGTTAATGATGTATAAACAGACCAGGTATGAGATGATAAATACGTGAATGAACTAGGGCATTGACATGGAATAGAAGTTGAAATCAAAAGATACAGTGACTATCAATAAAAACTTACTGCACTATTTTAGAGACAACACAACAGAATCCCTAGTTGACTATACTGAAGTTTCTAGCTCAGGTGAGTGGGATGTTGGTAATGTCATTGTTAGAAAGTAACTGAGGTGGTAGAAAAGAATACACTTGCAGTAGATGCACAGAGGACTGTGATCAAAGAATACACATACCTAGTATATAATATTTTTATGGAAAATCCAGACTTTCTCATGGCCAAAATACAAAGCAAATCTTAAGAAATAAATCTTACCTATGGACATTTAATTGTTTTCCTTTTAATTTTTTTTTTTTCCTTAAGTCAGTCCCTACCTAGTTCTACTTACCCACAAGGCCTATAGGTGAATACAATGTAACTCTCTTCATCACTTCTTTCTATGAAAGTCACACATGTGTGCTTTTCCCAGTGCCTCATGGCCTGCTTGAACATGGCTCTCTGGCTGCCTAGAAAAAATGTGTGATGTTAATGAAAAGGTGGCATCCCCAGGAAGAATGCTTCTTGCTGGATCCTCTACCCTAAGTCTGGCTGAGCAGTGCAGAATGCCACCACTATCATCAACCAAAGAATACTAGTTTATGGCACCACAAATGAGTCATTGTTAAGAACGGACACTCACTTTATAATCAGAGGGCTAAAGCTCACTATCTCTACAAATATGTGTCTACAAGGCTCTATAAATGAGGCATACATTCTTCCTGTCAGTTGAAAGAGATCAGCTTCCAAATTTAATAGGCACATCTGAAACTCTGTTTAAAAACCAGAACAGTGCTTTAAACTCTTAGAACACAATACCAAAGATATGTTTTCAATTTCAAAGACACTCTACACTAATAACCTAAGTTAATGAAGTAGTTTTCCAACCTTGACTTAATACTATGTATCTTATGTTAATATTCTATAAAAATAGACACTTAATCTGTATGATAGTTTTTATTTCTTTATGAAGACAGACATGCTGGGAGTATCTTACCAGTGAAGTTGCCTCCTATAACATAAGGAATAACGCCTCCAGGCCATATTCTTTCCGTTCTTGATGTAGCGGCTCTGGGAACTCGATTTTTCTCATTTTGCCCTGAGAATTGTAGAGGTACTTTTCCCTTAACTGTGTTGTTTTGCTCCAAGCCTGCAGTGACATTTAAAACATTCTGTGAAACAGAAGTTCTTGGTCAGGGAATCGTTTACCTCTTAAAGGACAAAAGTTAAAATGTCTCATTTACATATTTTTTGTATAAATGCCAGAAGTCAAAATGCATTAAAGAAAAACTTCAGTTATATTACATACTTGAAAAAAAGCATTAAAATATTGAAGTGTTTCATGTCAAAATACTATGTCTTAATGTTCTGTGAGTGAATTTTGTTGGATATCCATACAACAGCCTAAAGTGGATAGAAGTCAGTCAGGCTTATAGGCCACAGAAAATTTGTTTTCTGTTTCGTGTCTTGCTAGTCACTATCAATTCACCAACAGTTAAAACAGATATTGTTTAATAAAGTCCCATGATATTTAAGATTCTTGTTACTCCTGCTAATTTCCTAATCCTTCAAATCTGAACTGATATTCTACAGTACAGTCTAAAATTAAGAATATTGTATTATACAGGTAGTAAATGAAGTAACATTAAGACAAATACGGTCTCAGCCTCCCGTACAACAAGCTATCTCCATTCCAATTTCCTCAGGATTCATATTAAGGAATGCAGCACGATTTAGAGGTCAGTACGCAACACGAACAAAATGCATTCTATTCTGGAGCAGCTTTCAAGTCTCTAGTCTTTTCCTTTTCTTAATGGCCTTTCATAATATTTTTGTTGCTGTTTTTGTTTCTCTGAAATTTACATGATTATTCTTTCTTATCTATCACTGTCAATATGAATATCCTGCCACTGGTGTATACTTTGACACAACAAATAGGGACTCTGTCTCTAACATGTCTGTCTTTTCAATAGCCTGGAGCAAAGCACCTTTGCTTGGGAAAATTATTCCTTGGAAATACGTACTTCAAGCATTTAATTAGTAATCCATCAATTTAAGGAACGTTAGAATATGAGCTATGCATATGGGATTTTAAACAAACCTCTAAAATCTACAAATAATTTTTAATACATTCAATACTGTAAATATTAACTAATTATGAACCAGAGGCAGTTTTTCTGAATGTTTATATATATTTATAACAATTTTCTATTTTTTGAATGGTCAAAACATTTTAACTTTTTAAATCCGGTAATTAGTTTTTCATTTTACTTTAAGTAGATTTATTTCAAAACAAATAACCATGATATTTTTTCACTTGATTAAAATTGATATAACTCCAGGCTTTATAAAAATACCTTGGTGTGATGCTGAATTGCCTGGAAATAAGTATCAAAAATAAAATAAACACCTGATACATGTTTTAATAAAGAGAAGCTTAAAATAAATTAAAGGAACATTTCAAATTATTCCAAATGAGTCCTAAAAGGCTTTGATCAGATATGAGCTAGCAAAATAAAAAGTTTTAGAATATATCATTTACATACTTCACATCATAATGGCACACTGATTTTAATAAACTGAACTGCTATGAGTATAATATTTACTGTACATCAAGTCAAGCGTCTGCAACTTTAAACATTGATATACCAAAGCCAATTCTTCTTATCCTGTCTATAAGTTGGTAGAGGGCCCCTCGCTTCTTTGACATAGCATGGTCTCCAAGTCCACCTTAAAGAATAAAAGGGAACAAGTTAAACTCAAAATATGTTAAAGTTCTTGCAAATAAAAACAGTCATAGGCAACAATGATTTCTCTCTGGTCATTTTTTATGTGGTCTTAAAGTGTTGAAATTATGAATATCCATGAATCTTTGAAGGGGGTAAAAACTCTACAGCAACCAATGTTGGTAACTAAAATAAGGGGATGGGGAGACTCAGAGAGCAATGTAAATGACTTTATTTGGACATCATGACAATTGAGTCATCTATTGATAATTTGAAACATTTTTCTTTACTGTGACCTTGACATCACATAGTGCTATATAGAATGACAGCAAGTTGTTCTGCCCTGTTGATTGTATGCCAGCTATTTCCCCAGTGCAAACTGAATATTTTCGGAGGCCAAATCAGCAAATGGAAATAAAAACATTAGAAGAGCAAATGTGTAATGCATGTTTTCTTCCAAAGCTTCCATGAATTTCAAAAACTTTTTAAAGCATATCACATTTTAACAATATATTCAACTACATTTTGAAAATTTAGTTGAATTTATAGAAATCAAAAACATAATTTGGAAAAAGCCACAGGAATCCAAACGAATGTTCAGCTGCAAAATATATTCTGTTACGCTGTGTAATTTGAAAAATTTATAAAAAACAGAGTGTAAAAAAAGTCTGTAGTGCAAAAGGAATAGGAAATGGTAGGAATAAGGCAATATGTATTCTTGCAATTTTACCAACAAAACCTAGAAAAGGTAGATTCCTGTCATAAGTCAGAAAGCATAGCATTTGGCAATAATTCAAGTCTCCAGATTTTCATTCCAGGGCTTTTATAAAATGCTACTCTCGGTTTTGTCACCTATTTTCTCTATTCTCCTTGAACTTTTATTAGACAAATAGGAAAAAGTTATCATTCAGCAAGCAACCAATATAACCACTAATGACATCTTAACAAGTGCCTATGAATTTGTAGTAACATGGAATATCTATGGTTCATAGAGTATCTTTGGGCTAAGACAAAGAAAGCCATAATTCCACGACGACAACTTGAACTATTCACAAATCACTTGAACTATTTCCTTCCAATATCTATTTTTTTATTTAAAATTGTGATGCACCTAATTACCTAGACTGAAGCTAAAAAATAATGATAAAATCGATTGCTATATAAGCCTCTTAAGGGAAAAATCAAATAAGTCCTTATAAGGCAAATAAGTTAGAGTGCTTGTTCACTGACTAATAATCTACTTAATTACTTGCATTACATGGCCACATTTTTGCTGTGCATCTTGAGAAACATTTTTGAAATTTTTTCATTGCACATTTTAGAAAGATGAGGTAATACTTAAATACATTCATTCCTAAGCAATTAGGAGAAACATTTTAAAAGTATGGCATCAGTGATGTTTGAAATGACCATTATGTAACAACTATATTTATATTACATTGTTTGCAATTCAGCTGAGTAGTGCAAGTTACTATTGAACTTTCAAACAGGTACCTTCCACAGAAAAATTTAGAATAAGTGTTTTTATTATTATCAGTATGATCTGTTTTATTCTATGTCTAAAATAACACTATTTTTCTTCCAATTATTATGGTCTCAGAATTTAACAATAAATAAAATTAAATTAAATAACATTTTAAAAATTTAAAATCATAGAAAATTAATGCCTTCAAAATAATGGGAGAAGGGAGGTCAAAGGAGTGATCTAAAGCTTAGAGCTAATGAAAATTTTAATAAAAGTTGGAAATGCAACTTATAATAACTCTAGCATTTTATTGTTGTATCATTGCTCTACTGTCCAGAATGCGTTGCCTCCATGACAGTGTTACAGGTGATATAGCAACTGGAGATTTGGCCAAGAAACGTAATCTAGAGGGATACACTATCTGTGGTGACACTGCACAGCAATATTGGCACCCATATTGATATATGTTTTAGAAAAGATTGTCACTATGCATAACAAACACCAAAGCACACTATTTTTACATGGTGTTATTATTTTAGATGAATTCCTTAGGCTTTCTCTTATATACTTCCTACTTTAAATAAATTTTTATATCTGATAATGGTATTTTGATTATATAGAATAATATCCTTATTCTTACAAAGTACATGCTAGACTACCGAATAATATTAAAGTGCGTTTTCTGCAGTTGACTTCAAATTTGTTTTAAACACACGTATGCATGTATGCACACACACACAACACACACACACATTCATTCAGTGAAAATCATAAACTGTTAAAAACTTCTGAATCTAACAAGCAAGAATACCACTATTCTACAATCTAATAGGTAGAAATATTTCGATATATTTAAAACTGGTCATAGTAAAAAGTTGCAAAAAAAGTAAATTGGGCAAAGTAAAAAGTCACCGTAAAAAGTCTTGAGTCCATAATATATATGTGCATTTGATACCAGAAAGGACCACATATTGTGCTTCCACAGAATAGGAGAAAATAAAAATACTAAAAAGGGAGAATGCAATGAAATCAAAAGCATGACATGAAATAAATATTTTAGCTATTAATATAATTAGAGAAAGAGATTTTAACTTTCTAACCTTGCAATTTTCTCCAGAAGAATACACAGATAAAAATTTTACCAAGATACTACAAAGAATTTTGAAATTTTAATTTTAAAAATTGTTAAATGAGAACTGAAATAATCTTTTACACATATCAAGTTTCTTACAGGCATAATTCAAACATGTTTAAATCAACTAAAATTAAAATTGCCTTCTGGGGTTTTTACAAAAATTATATAGATATATAAATTTTCCAAATATTATTCCTATATAATTTCAAATACATTTCCTATATAATTTCTCTAAGAATAATTTACATTTTGCAACTCAATATCCAAATGAGAGGCAACTTAATATAATACTCAAGAGGACAAAATCAAGCTTTTTTCAGAATTGAATTCTGGTTCTGACATGGCCACTTCCTGATGACGTGACGATAAGAAAGCTGTATAGCCTTCTAAATCTCAATCTGCTGATTTCTAAAATCATAGTAATATTAGTAACTACCCTGAGGGGGTTGTCATTGAAGATTCAAAGAGTTAATACCTGCAAAGCACTTAAACCAGACCTAGTATGTAGCAAATACTACAACCTGTTTGGTAAAAAAATAAATTAATAGAATGAAAACTATGAATAAAACCTGCATTTCTAAATATGTATATTTGTGTATAGGAAGTCAGAGTTGATCAACAGGAGATGAAAAATGATCCAAAAATATTTATAGCACTTCAAGAGTATATTTTCTCCAAAATAAAGACAAATTTTCTGAAACAATCAACCATACCTGTGGTATGTCCAAGGTTTCCAAAGGGGTTCTGTGTAAGGTCAATTGTCCTATCTATTTGAAAGATATTTAAGTCTTCATCATCTAAGGCAATATCGCCCCAAAATACAGCTAAAAAAAGAAAAGTTGAATTAAAATGTAAAATATTTCCGTGAAATCAATACAAACAAAGCTAATTAGAAAAGCATTGTTAAAAATATGGAAACGTGGTCTGGATAGAGACAGATCTTTCAGAAAGTGATCATAACTGAATGCACTGGACCTGTTACAGGACAAATATTAGCCACCTGTAAAAGGACATAACTCCATTTTTTTACATTGTTGCTTGTGGAGAGGGGGAAAGTAGTTTCCTTGAATAAGAAGGTTACTGATTATGGAGATTCTAAATAAAGAGAAATAGGCAATCATGAGCTAATTCGCAAATATCTGAAAATCGGATAAGAATGTCTGCATCTTCTGTGGATTCTTATGACCAGCAGCAGGTCTTCACTGAGAGGAAAAAGGAAAAGCAGTAACAACTAAACCATGTGATATTTTATAAACTAAGATAATTTTATAATGCAAGGTGCAATCAAGACAAAAGAATACCTAGTGCTATTGTAGCAATTCATTCACCACATTTCATACAATTTATAATACACTTTATCTTAAGATGGCATTGCCTCCGGTCTCTGTAAAATGGATATATAACTATCAAAAGTAATACTTCAGTCAATATTTATTTAGGCAACAACTAGATGCCAGATTTTTATCTTTAATGACAAATATAACATGGTCCATATTTTCAAGAGCCACCAAGTCATTACCCTAAAACCTGAAAACACTGTGACTCTATTATTATTATTTTTATTATTTTTGAGTTAGGGTCTCTCTGTTACCCAGGCTGGAATGCAGTGGTGTGATCACGGCTCACTGTAGCCTTAACCTGAACCTCCCAGACTCTAGTAGTCCTCCTACCTCAGCTTCCCAAGTAGGTGCGACTACAGACACACTCCACTGCGCTGGGCTAATTTTTATAATGCCTGTTAATTTTTGTATTTTTTGTACAGAAAGGGTTGTGCCATGTTGCCCAGGCTGATAATGAACTCCTGGCCTCCAGCAATACTCCTGCCTCAGCCTCCCAAAATGCTGGGATTACAGGAGTGAGCAACGGCTCTCAGTCTGACTCTATCTTTTTTACCTAGTGTATTATGCTATTTAATAAAGCAAAGCTCTATAAACCATTGTGAAACAATGGGAGAGTTCATTGATAACTAGTATGTGAATTTCTCTTTTAAAGTTCGTCATATATATTAGTGTAACAATAAAATAGTCTCCCTGTTTATTTGAATACAAGCTACACCAACCAATCCCTTAGTACTGCCAGAGTCAAAACACAGTAACTTTAGGAAGCACAAAAAAACTTGAGAAATAAGAAATTAATCATGAGACAGTAGAACATTGAAAAATACCTAGAAATATAGGGATATTTGTTTTTTACAGGTTTACCAATTTTCTTTATTTTTAAAACTTTCTTCAGATTTTCTTCTGTGAAACCAAAAGGAAAAGAAAGAAAATACATTAAAAACGTAGAAAGTGACAAAATCCATGATTTTCGAATTACTGTCTTTCATTGGATTTAAATCTTAATATTTATGAAGTTTTCCACTATAGAGAATTAGTTATTTATGAAGTTTAAACTTCAGTCCTAAAAGCTGTGCAATGTTTTAGGCTTTGATCAAAGGTTTATCATATAAAATTATTCACCCAGTGCAAAACTGACATGAGATAAGAAGGAAGGGGTTAGATTTATGTGGGAATCTACAAAGGAAGAAAATAGAAATTAGTAAAATGTAGGTTATCACTTCAAAATATAGAAAAATCTTTACTATAATTAGATTTCTCTCTTAAACCCCTCACTGGCCAAATTTCCAATGGAAAGGCAGTCTAAAGAAGCAAAGAAATGCTTACTTTCGTTTACTCTCATAGCAGCAAAGCCACAAAGAGTGTACAGAATAGTTTATAACACTAGCTAAGAGGGTGGTTTTGATGCCTGAAATTGAATCGAGATTCTAATCAGCTTCGTACAGACGCAGCAGAAAACACTAATGCTCCAGCATCCCTAAAGCCAGACCCCCTCAAGAAACTTACTCAAGTTAAATATTTTGCCAATTATAATATAAGGCTTGTTGGTTTTCATAAAAATACATTTTACACTTTTTAAGACTGTAAGGTAAATCCAAGTTGACTAGTTATTTGAAACTTCCATCAGGTGCGTTTACAATGCAAATAGCTCTGATCATCCACTGGCAGGGACTCTCAGCCTGTCTCTTCCTTTCTTAGTGCTGGTAGTGTGGTGGCCACTAGACACTGAAGCAGTGCTTCACTAACTTTAATTTGCATAAGAATCATAGAGAATCAGGCCAAAGTGCAGACTCTGATTTGGTAAGTCTGGAGAGGAGCCTCAGATTCTACATTTTTAACAAGCTCCCAATCACTACAAATGATTATCATTGTCATCATCTTTATTAGTATTAATTTTTTCTGCAAGAATAAATTCCCACTCTTCTTTGAGTCAGATGGTTGACTTGAAAACGGAGGCACTCGACTAAGCAAAATGTACTTTGTCAATACTGCATTTCAGATAAAAGCAGTACACATAAAATAAAATTCAAATATGTTTCAGATTTTATTTTCTTGTAATGGCTTTTTATATGCAGTAGGATCCATGTCTTGATGGATTATATCAAACACAGATCAACAGTCCAAGGATAAATCACTTCACAGAAGCAAAAACATTACTTCTGGGGAGAAGAAAGGGCACCAGGCTAGATGATACTTAAAGGAGAAAAAACAGTTCTGGAGGACATAAGCCCATTTATTTATTGCCATATTTTCTAAACTAATAACTTCAGAATAGTTTGGTAGTGATGAATACACCATAAATTGCTTTAGGAGAAAACCAAATATTTCTTTGAGAGAAAGCAATAGTGAGTGACTAAGCCAATTCATTTACAGCCAGACTTGACGCACTGTAGCCCATATACATCTTTAAATCTTGATATTCTCAACAGAAAAAAAAAAGGCACGTTAGAACTTTCAACCTGTCATACAGTTTAAAATGCATTTCTTTCTTCATACTGCACACATTTGAAGATTTCCATAATTCACCTTCTATTTAAATCTGTGTCCTATTTCAGTGTACTAAAATATTTTACTTACGCGTTGGCACAGTAAGTTGGACCATGACAATTTATACTCATATGTATTAGGATGCATTATAATCTAATATATATCTGACACTTAGGTGCAAAAATACATATGAAATTCTCGAATCCACTTTGGAATTTTGTTTTCGTTTTTATGTGGTATTTTCTATTTATTTTACCTCAAAAAACAAAGTTGGAGATAAACAGTCTTAAAGTATGAATTATCGTTCATTTGGCGCATTTAATACATGATTTGAGGTTAGTGAGATCAGAACTAAAAAAAAAATGGGAAAATGGTTATTGGGACGATACTAGGAAAATGCTCAAGTGCAATTAGAATATTTACTATCTGTTTGGAATTCTGCTTGGATTCTTATGGTCAAATAGGGGGTTGGAGCTAACCAGTAAGCCAAAATTAAATGTCAGAGAGAACAATTTTTAAGTTACATGGAAAACCACAGGTTTTGTTTTTCTCCTAAAGGTTATTTGCCGTTAATGCACAACAAACATTTTTTTAATCAGAGACTAAAACAGAAAGACTGCTTTTATTATAGTACGCAGAATAAGTGCATTTTATAAAATAATGTATGATGAGAATAAGCAATTCAAGATTGTGATTCCCTAGGCCTTAACTTTAAAAAATGCCACTTCCACCCATGTCCCCAATTCCTCAGTGAGCTCTAACACTTCAGTCTGAAGCTGAGGCCGTCAGCTTTAAGGAGGCTTTAAGTTTGTGATTTCTGAAAAACTATATGCAAAAATATGTACGAATTTATAAACACAAACACCATCTATTTTTCTGGGACAAGACCACAGTAGATTGTCAAAAGGGGTTACACAAAGTAAAGAACCACTACTTTTGCCAAGGGTGAAGTCTTTCTGTCCACTCAGGAGAAAATACTTGGAAACCAAATATCCTCAAGAAAATGAATACATTTATTTGAATTAACACTAAGATATCTGATAGCTGGTTACCAGTCGAGAGCACACTGACAAGAAAATTGAGTCTCCTTAGGCCTTCCCAGAAAAACCTTCCCAGAAACCTGCTCTTCCCATTTGCCCTAATTGTCTCTACTTCCATGTCCTGACTGTGCTTCTGCCAATAATAAGGCAACACACAAGATTTTATAATTGCTTTCAGCCGGCTTCCTCAATCTAATTTTGAAAATACTAACAACAGGAAGTATGTATTGCTCACCTTAATATCCTTAATGCCATAGTACCAGAAATAAATAGGTCTTCAATATACACATTTTGAGGCACAAAAATGTGAATGAGAATATACCGTGAATTGGAGTATAAGTTGTGTATAACAAAAGAGTCCATATAAGAGTTTATGAGGCTGCTTGTGCTACCTATTTGACAAATTTGCTTTAAGAACCAAAATACTAAATATTTAACTATTCCAAGAATAAATATTTACAAGTCCCTCAATCTCTAGTGGTTACTGTTATAAACATTTTTAAAGCAATTAAAAGACAGCTGCCTTTTTGATTTTAGTGGCATATATTATTAAATGTAATTATGGGAATTGTGTCCCCTTTTCTCCAAACACCACACTTATATGCCCAGGAAATACATGATTGAGCTAGAAGATTCATTATCTTGAGATTTATGGGATTGGAAGAGATAGCTCAAAGATTCAACAATAGCCAAGAGCATTTGTTCATTACACTTTTTCCATATACAGTTTAAGCTTTCTGCTTTTATTGATATTGGATTTAGGGAGGAAAGATGATGTCATGTGAAGGTCTGAAAAGGCTGCTCTGACCGGTCTTGCTCACAATGAAGGCATAATGAAAATTTTCTCAGACAAAGGCAACAGTGAAGCCTCAAAAGTCAACTATTTTTACATGATTGACAACCACTGAGCAAATTCCCAAGGAAGAGTAAGACTTGGCAAAAGTTCTAAGACATATATTTTAGCTAATGTTACACCAGTTAAAAGAGAAAATAATTTTCTGGTAGCATTTCATGTGCATAGAATAAATCTCCCCCAACATGACACACAAAGTTATCACAAATTCCAAATTTGAGAAACAATTATCAAAAATTTTAAAAGCTCTTGATACAATAGAAAAATAAATACAAAAATATTTTATATAGAATCAGAAATATTCTTCAGAATAAGACATGTTTTAAGGTAGTATGTGTCTTTGTTAAATTCCTAATAATAGAAAAGAAAGTATTTGCAGTCCATTATTTTAGTGTTTGTTCATACAAAGGCATCCCATGCAATGTTTTATTTAAAACATTATCATTTTTTTCAAAATCTACTTTTCCACTTTAATACACTACCATATAAAATCAACAAAATCATCTAATCTACAATTAAAAAGTGTGCTTGCAGTAAAGTACTATTAATGAGTTAAATAAAATTGTTCACTCATCCTTTCCTCGCACACTGGATTGGAAGGTGCATCTAGGTAACCTGATTTTTACCTGGCCATTTGAAAACATTATGTCTTTACCCAGTGTAGATTTTTTGAAAGATGGTAGGAGTACTATATAAGAAAGCTAGACTTTGGATAATTGACTCTAGGAAGAAAAAAATAAAGAAAGAAACTGTCCAAACATACTTCAAATTTAGAAGTTCCTTCAAAGGGCATAGAACTTCTCCTCAAGTTAAACACAGTCTTCTTCAATTACTTTTTAAATCAGGAAATAGAATATAATCTCAATACACAATCAGATGTGAATCTGAAGTGTAAGACAAACAAATCTATATACATATACAGATACAGACACATTCTGTTAGTACAAGGACTGTTCCACCAGAATATGAAAATATTTGATAATAAAGACATTTTTCATGATATTTGTTAGTTTCAAGATGAATCAAAATTGATCAATCCATTCTGGACTTAGACACAAGCAGCATGTTGCCTTTTTCAATCCTTTTCTGTTTTAACGTAATTTTACATTATGGAAATGATTAAATGCTAAATTTCCAAATAAACATATCTTTCTATTTAGGTCAGAAAACAAAATTGTTCCCCTAACAAAAGATCCATTGAAATATCATATCAATCTGCACTTATAGCCCACAATGTCTGCGGATAGGATTTCTCAGGACATTTTTAAAATATCATCCATACCACAAATATTCATTCTGAACTCTTTGTCTCAAAAGAGAAAACATTGACAGAAAAGTGCTTTGATCCAGAAACGTAAAAGTAAATATTGAAACTTTTTTGTGTGTATGGCCTAATATTTTCTCTCCTGAGCTTTAAGAAAATAAATTATTGTAGTTCAGAAGTTTTAAAAAAACTTCCATTCTTACACTGCTCAAATATTAAGTATACAATCAACCACTAGCAAGATTTGGTTTATTTATATTTCCCATGTCATACATTTTGAAAGGACAGGGCAAACATTTGTTTTTTCTTCCCTTATGCCTGAAATTGTTTACGTTTGTGGCCAGGGTGGGAGTCAACCCTGATACATCTTTTTGAATTAAGTTTCCTTATTTTCTAAATATTGACACTAGGTCTTGGAGTAAATCTTGATCTCTTTCTGGAAGTAAGACAGTTCATGCAAATTTGCTTTTTTTTTTTTTTTTTACATACATTGCTCTATGGCTTACCCACTGGATGGTCATTTCTTCACACAAACACAAGAATCTTTTTTCCTACTTTTCTGCATTTTTATTTAGTCTATTTTTATGATAGGTTGAGAAAAACTGTACCACAACCTTTCTGGTTATTATTATTCTTTGTAAAAGACTTCCCTTTCGGCACAAATCAAAGTCCGGAGTCCTTTCTCTTTGGTTAATACCTCACACTGCACAGCCATAAAACAACATGGCCTCAGTGAAATAAACTTCCCAAAATTTAAAAACTCACTGACTCTCTGAAACTTGACTTAATATATTGATTTCTATTTCTTCTTTTCATAGTCTTAGAGACCTCAAACAATGGGAAGAATATTTAAAGATAATTTTACTCACTCTAAAACAAGCACAAAATTGAAGATCTATGAAATATTCCTCTCAATATTATTTGTAATGTTTTACAGCTTTACTTTAGAAGTTTCATAGTGTCAATAACACATATTGCTATTAAATGCATGATGCTTAATATTAATAAGGCACCCTCCCTGACATTATTCTATTTGAGCCACAGATAATTAAGTGATATTGATTAATACTATTAACTTGCTGACATAATTTACATTTGAAAAAACTTCCCATTCTCTTATTGTCTATCAATCATATTATTTGGTGTCTACACTTTGCTTAATATAGCAGAGTCTGTTAGCACTGATAACAGACAGGTCATTTCTTAAAGCAAAATTATTCCACGTCAGAAACATCGTTTGTCTAAGAGTTTCCCTTTGAAATCATGCTGATGATCCATCTTAACCACCGCAAAGTCTCATATAGGGAATGAAGAAATAGATGATTCTTTTCTTTTCGGGTTTGCAGAAACAGGGATGGTGCCTGCAATGGCACACAGAGATGATACACTTTATTGAAAAATGAAAGCAACCTGCAAAGAAAACATTTACTAAAGGAAAATGGAGTTCATCATAATTTGCATCCTGGTAGCAACAAAACCACCTAGGGCTATGCCCATGTCCTAGGTGTAATTTCAATGTTAAGTAATCCGCCAGTGTTGTTTCAAAGCTTGTTTGAGATAATAAAGGAAAAAGATGTTGGAATCCATATACACATGAATACTGAGTAAATAAAATATTTATAAATAACTGCAAATCACAGTCCTTGGTATGTCCTTTTAAAATTTACATATTTAGAACTGACATAAGTTTTAGCTAGTAGATATAAATTGGAAATTTGGCCCATCCAAACCTCCCATCTCCCTGCAGCATTACTGATTAACTAATTTAAAATGCATACTTTGACTCAAAGCTTATCAACTCTGTAAATCTTGGACTCAAGATAGAACTTTAATTTTCCACTTAAATTATTCACAGCAAAAAATTGTTGAAGGAATCCTTTTGTAATCTTTGGAAAACAAACAAAAAATCCACAGGTTTCTGTGCATTTTATTTTGCTTGTAACAATATAACATCCAAAACATTTCAGTAATCACTGTCTCTTGGGGAGTGAGTGTCAAAATCTATTGAACTATCTGGTTAACTGAAAGATAACCTCCTTTTCAGTAAAACAAGAAGAACCATGGGGGAAAAAAAACTCTATGGAGGAAGAAGGCAATTATCATCTGCTGCTGTTATTAACTGAGTTTCAGATAATTATATTGGTTACTCTCTCGTGCAAAATTTTAGAAATACGGTAGTTTACCAATTGGGCCTAAAATTTCATAAAGAGCTCATTTATACTAAGTCACTTTAATGAAGCCATGGAGGCTTACAGAACAAACCAATGTCTAAAATGATGCCCTCCAAAAAGAATAGAATTTTTAAAAAACTGTTTAAAACATTTTATTTTACTCAGACATTGAGACAATTTAATTATCATTATAATGTATTGAACTTATATTTTGTGTCTGATATTGTGCTAGGCAATAGGAATTCAAAAATAAGGCAATGTCCCTTAGAGATTAATAACTTACAACATCAAGTAGGCTCTCTTAACAACTTAAAGTCCATTTTAAATGGACTATTTTGCCTTCTATTTACCATTTAAAAAATTCCAGTAGGCTCAGGTATTTGAAGGCTACTTTGAATATTAAAAATAGACTTCTCTGCCAAAATTAATCATATTACCATAGCAACTGCTCACAAGGTGTCTAGTTTTACCAGTTCTGTACATTTGGTGCTAACTACACACAATTCTGAGTTATTTCTGAATGACAGCTTATCACTACAATTGGCTGCACGTTTGAATTACTTTATTTTCTTAGGCTATGCCTGCAACAGCCATTAATTTTCTACTTCACAAGAGACCACTAATTTAAATTCAAGAAGAATATGCTATAGAGAATAGAAGGATGTTCCTGGGGAGATGCAAACTTTTGATGAATTTAAGGTCTGGGTTGAGCCTTGCAGAGTCAGAAACTTGGTCATGTCCATGTTCCTGAATCCATTACACTTGGAGATACAGACATCCCTGAGACAGCGCATATGAGATTGCTATCATGAAAATAAAGTGCCAGCTCACAATAAGAACTATAAAGGGGACTGGACACTCAGAGTGTCTGCCCAACATATCCTCAATATAAATAAAAACATGTGAAGAAAAACCATGCTCAGAAGAGTGCTTGTTAAACATGGAGCCAGAACAAGGAAGATTACTTATATGCTTCCAATGTTTAATGATAACATGGATACGGTTTGGATAGGCACTTGCAACATTTGCCTCTGAAACTGTCGTTTTACCCTGGTTTTCACATCTAACCAAAACCTTTCTGATTGTCACGTTCATTATCTATGTTAATACAGTCAGTCAACAAGACTGGTTCTCCCTCTCTATTTAGAAATCATGATGTATTTCAACTGTATAGAAAAGCATATTCACCATGGAGTTTTGCAAAAATCTGAACAGCTTGCAAAATTTGCCTCAAATCTTTGTTTATTTATTTGTTCATTTATGTAGAGATGGGGTTTTGCCTTGCCACCCAGGCTTGAGTGCAACAGTGCAATCATAGCTCACTGAAAGCCTCAAATTCCCGGGCTCAAGAAATTATCCTGCCTCAGCCTTCTGAGTAACTAGGAGTACAGGCGCACAGCACCATGCCTGGCAAATTTTTTATTTCAGATCCTTATTATTAGAATAGTTCTTACACTATCTATGTTTCCCTTCTAATTACCATGACCCCATGTTCTCTCAGAGTAACCAGTATCACAAATATAGTATTTGTCACTCCTGTACCTGTTTCTATTCTTCCAAACTCATATGTATCTGTGGAAAAGTATAGTACTTCTTTTTGCTTAATAATTTTTATTATATAAATATCATTAAACTGTTTTCTTTTTCATCTGTATGATTTGATTTTGCACAATATTGAATATATAATGTTTGTTACACACATTTGACTATAGTTTTTCTTAACTTCTAAGTTAGTCTTTTATACGAATATAACATTTATTTGTATCTTTTTCTATTAATATAAATTTACATAGCATCAAACTTTTCCCTAGTACAAACAATGCTCTAGTAAACACCATGTATTGCACAAGACTTGTCTAGGATATATACCTAGGTAGTCAATCAGTGGGTCATAGGACATGCATGTATACACCTTTTTTAGAAACTGCCTAGAATTTGAATACAGAGTAATAATGGCAGCAGCAATAGCCACATAATAATGGAATATTCTCTGATCCTGCTATAAAAACACAAAACAACCAGTTCAAGAAAACCCCAAAGACCCTTGGACAATATATAGCATAGATCTAGCTTACAAAGTATCACCTCAAACTTTCAAATACAAGTGGATGGGAACAAACTATTTTACAACTCTTCTGCTGTGAAAACAGCTACAAGAACCACACAGTAATCAGCACATGAGTAAGGAAATAAAGGATGACAACTAGGTTTCTGATGGGCCGGGGGACAGGAATATGTCAAAATCACTGACAAGATACTCATTGGAAAGCGCAGCAGACCAACCTGAGAACAGCTAAAATTGGGAGAGAGTTTTGCAGAATCCAATTTACAACTTAATGCAAAGAAACAAATGAACGTACACACATATTTGGTGGCATAGCCACAAAGACAGAAACCATTCAAAGTTCTTTGGAAACAAACAAACAAAAACAAAAAACAGCAACTTAAATATATATATCCTCATTGAAATGTATCCTAAAAGCAAAAGAATTTTAAAAAGTAAACTTTTCAATAATCATATTATTGGTGGTAGGCAGCGATGGTGATACTATTTTGAGATTGTGTATGTGTTATAAGATAAAGTGTAAAAAGCAAAAACTGTTATCTTTAAGAACCCACATTTTTACTATGTTTGAAGAAGGCTGATTCTGAAATTGGGGAGGTTAATTAAAAGCTTTGGACCCCAAAAATGAACTGGAATTATCTATATAAAATTATGATTAATTTCATAACTAAGAATTGTATGTACATATATTTCCTCTTTCTCACTAATAAAAAAAACCTGGAAACAATGAACAACCAACACAGTGGTAATAAAAACCACCGGCACCCAAAAAACTCCCCAATAAAAAAATCAGAGCTTTTTGGAAAAAAATGATTTCAGGGTTGAGGCAGAATCTGAGTAAAATAAGCCTTGGCTATTGTAATACCAGAAAGCAATAAGGCTTCTAAATATGAAAGTGTCCTGTTAAAAGAGTTAGGAAAAATTGTGTAAGCTCCTGCTGGCCTAAATTAGGATAACATGAATATCAATAAAGAGAATAATTGATTGGATTGAAACACATTATCAAATATGTTTAAACCCATTAGTTCATAGTAACACTAAAAATACAATTAGAGGATGCTAGGAAATCAACTCATCTATTTTGCAAACATATATATACAGAAATGTATTTTAAACAGCACATTACCTCATAACTAGTGAGAAGGACATTTGTATTTACGTTTTGGGAATCCTTCCTCTTTTGTGAATGACCTATTCCTTTCCTTTGGGATGTATTTTCTTTGTAAGATTTGTCTTATGCTTATTGGTTGTAAGTATTGTTAGATATTAATTTTCTCTCATTGAAGAAGCTTTTCCAAATACAGGTTTTGAGTTACACTGGATGTAGTTTATTTAGTGCATTCAACTTAAATAAATGTATTTAATTTAGTGCAATAAATTTTATAACCATTTCTCCTTTATATTTTGGGCTTCTGAATCCCATTTAAGCAACATATCTTTTCCTGAGACCATAAAAATAGTTGACTATTCTATTAGTCCATTTTCATACTGCTATAAAGAAATATTCATGACTGGGTAATTTATAAAGGAAAGAGGTTTGATTGACTCACCGATCCACACGATTGGAGAGGCCTCAGGAAACTTACAATCATGGTGGAAGGGAAAGCAAGCACATCTTACATGGAGGCAGGCGAGAGAGTGTGTGCAGGAGGAACAGTCAAACATTTATAAAACCATCAGATCTCATAAGAACTAACTCACTCTCACAAGAACTCACTCAGTAAACTTTCAGCATGGGGGAAACTGCCCCCCATGATCCAGTCACCTCCCACCAGGTTCTGCCCTCGACATGTGGAGATTGTGGAGATTACAATTCAAGATGAGATTTGGGTGGGGACACAGAGCCAACCATATCGCCTATATTTCCTAAAACTTCTAAAACCTAACTTCTAACATTTATGTCTTTAGTCCACATTAACCTATTTTTTCTTTTGTTATAGTTAAAGATTAAATATCTTTTCATTCAGGGGTATCCAATCTTTTGGCTTCCCTGGGCCACACTGGAAGAATTGTCTTGGGTCACACATAAACTACGCTAACACTAACTATAGATGATGAGCTAAAGAGAAGAAAAATGCAAAAAAACCGCATAATGTTTTTAAAAAGTATACGATTTTGTGTTGGGCTGCATCCAAAGCCATCCTGGGCTGCACACAGCCCACAGGCCATGGGTTGGACATGCTTGATCTACATGGATAACAAACTGTCCCAGTTCCATGTAAAGAACCTCTATCCCTTTTCCAAATATTTTAAATACTGTCTCTGTCATATATCTAAGCCTTTTATTCTGTTTCATTGGTGTATAGCTTTAATATCCTACTATATTGGTAACAATCACTTTATATGAATCTTTATATCTAATAGAATTAGTCCCATACCTATGTTATCAAATTTTCTGTTTTTCTTAGCAATATGATTTTCTATATACATTTTAGAAGCAGACAGTCAAGCTACAAGAAAAACCCAATGAGACTTTGATTAGAATTGCATTGTCTATGTAAATTAATATAAGAATAATTGTCATTTTAAAGATCATAGTTCAACTTATTTTGGTTTTATTGACATCTTCCCATAAAGGGAATGTAAGTTTCTTCCTAATGTATGCCTTGTTAAGTTTATTTCTAGGTAAACTTTCAGACTGTATTTCTTTAACAAATATTAACATTTTAAACTATATTTTCTAAGTGTTCCTTGTATATAATAAAAGAATTGTTATACTTTGATCCTGTATTCATCAGATATCCCGAACATTTCCATTGGCTCCAATAGATCTCTTGCATTTCCTGTGAAGTCGCTTTTACCATCTGAAAGTAGTGTCATATTCATTCTTTTCAGTTGCTCTGTGTGTGTATGTGTGTTTTAGCTAAATGCTAGAATCCAAACCATAATACTGAATATAAGTAGTGATGGCAGGAATACTTGCCTTATAATCTTTTTTTTTTTTTTTTTTTTTTTTTTTGAGATGGAATCTCACTCTGTTACCCAGGCTGTGCAGTAGTATGTTCTGAGCTTACCGCAACCTCTACCTCCCGGGTTCCAGCAATTCTCCTGCCTCAGCCTCCTGAGTAGCTGGGATTACAGGTGCACACCACCACGCCCAGCTAAGTTTTGTATTTTTAGTAGAGACGAGGTTTCAGCATACTGGCCAGGCTGGTCTCGAACTCCTGACCTCATGTGATCCACCCGCCTCAGCCTCCCAAAGTGCTGAGATTACAGGCATGATCCACCATGCCTGGTCATCTTATAACTTTTAAAGAGGCTTCTAATAGTTTCCCATTGACTATGGTTTTAGCTAAAAGATTCTGGCAGTTACTTTATCAAGTCAAAGAAACCCCTTAGTTCCCATTTTGGATTTTAGCATTTAGCTTTATAAGAGATCTAACCCATAATATTTTTTCTTTTATTTTCATTGTCCAGTTATAGTATCAAAGTTATATTCACCTTATAAAATGAGCTGGAAGACATTATTTCTTTTTTAGTCATTCAGACAATTTGTGTAAGTTAGAATTATTTTTTCCTTAAACAGCTGGCAGAAATTGTTTGTAAATGTATCTAGGCATAGCATTATATTTAAGGGCAGATTTCTTTTCCTATACAGTATCTTAGATGTTCCCTGCCTCTACTGCCCCTATAAATATGGAGAGGGGTTGGGTGGCATGGGGGAGGGGGAAGGGGTACTACTACTAGAGTTTTTTCCATGGTGTTTTTTAGAGGATGCTTTGATGGTCTGCCCAGTTCCAACCTCAAGACTGAATAATTTATTCCCAGATTCTGGGAAGGCTGTTGACTGAAAGACTTCAGCTGTCAGCTCTCTTGGCTGAAAAGCTGCCTCATCCATCGCCAAACCCACTTCCTGTGGGTAGCCAGCATCTAATGACTCGTCTAGAAGGGTATATAAGGGCGTAGCTCCTTCCAACCAACATGAGACATCTCTGATGGGTCATCCTAGCATCAGGGTTTCAGATTTGTCTAAGACCCACACTGAAACTACACTGAATCCCAATAAATTCCTCTTCTCACACCTGCTTCCTCCCCTTCCTTTTCACAAGTGGTGATCCTGAGAACTGTCCCTGAGAACTCCTGACATAATAATCTCCATCACAGGGTCTGCCTCCTAAGCAACGCAACCTGTGACAGTTGGTGCCAGTACTGGTCCACATAAGCAGGTACTGCAATGGTATTTTGGCAATGGAGATTTGGAGCTGGCAATGAGAATCCCGTCCTGGGTTGTTGGAGCTTGAGCAAAAAATAGCCTCTGGGATATAATATCAGTATAATTATTAAATCTTTCTCTTGTACTGATGGTAAATTGTAAAAATAAATGCTGGTGTTATATATCCGGTGTTTGTGCAATACAGGGAAAATAGTAACTCTAAGGATAGTAAATTGGGTAGCTAATGCTAAACTCCATTAATGCTTGTTAAATGTTAACAAAAGATTGGTCACAATGAATCATTAAAAGCTATGAGTGAAAGCCAGATAACCTTCTCGGTAATATACAAAAATACTGTCATCTCCTACAGCTTGATAGCAGAGAAAACTAAAGATGAGGTCCAGGACTTAATCCTAAGACTTACAGAGTGCGGTTGGCCTCTCGATCTCAGCAGGTCAGCTATTCCAGGGTACAGTTCTACTTTGAAACCCAGACACATGGGATGAAAAAATATAATCTTGAAACTCCAGACTTCTCTGATCCTATTAAGAACTAACGCTGGTTGGGCACAGTGGCTCATGCCTGTAATCCCAGCACTTTGGGAGGCCGAGGCAGGTGGATCACCTGAGATCAGGAGTTTGAAACCAGCCTGACCAATATGGTGAAACCCCATCTCTATTAAAAATACAAAAATTAGCTGGGCGTGGTGGCTTACAGCTGTATTTCCAGTTGCTTGGGAGGCTGAGACAAGAGAATTACTTGTACCTGGGAGGTGGAGATTGCAGTGAGCCGAGATTGTACCACTGCACCCCAGTGTTGGGCAACACAGCAAGACTCCATCTCAAAAAAGAAAAAAAAAAAAGAACTAATGCTTACTCCCTTGTTAAGGATAGTGTTGCAATATTTTCTCCCCTGAAAGACAAAATGCATCCCTCAAGATCTGCCCTTACCTCCCCTTTCCAGCCACTAAACCAATAAAAGGGTTAAATCACAACATAACCCAAGCAGAATGAATTGCACCTGAAACAGTAAGCAAGGGACTGTAGCCAAAAGGATCTATAAAACCTTGCCTACTTGTAGCCCAGAGAATACTCAAGGACTCGATTCCAAAGGTAGAACATGAAGTTGTATAAGATAGTTTATTTATTTGATAGCACCATCCTGGGATGGTGCTATCCCAGGATAGCAAATCCTGTGATACAGGATTTGATGCCCTTAAAAGAAGACTGAAAGACAACGTAAACATGCTTTAAGATGGTGAAGGCTGCACTATCAGCTTCCCTTCTTTGAGGCTTTGGGACTCAGACTGAGCCACTACTGGCTTCTTTCATCCCTAGCTTGCAGATGGCCTATCGTGGGACTTCAGCTTTCGATAGTGTGAGCCAATTCTCTCTAATAAACTCCCTTTCATATATACATATATCCTATTAGTTCTGTCCCTCTGGAGAACCCTGACTAATACAGACGGCTCCTGGAAGAAATAATAAAGCACGGACCTGCATTAAGTAATAGAGAAATGCCAGGGAGATTAAAAGGCTCAGACAAGTAAGCACGCTTGAACAAATATACTATTCTCAGCCAGAATGCCCATCAGATGACTATACTTCATACGAAGGCACTAAAGATAGACCATTTACCAAGGCTACAAGGAACACATTGGTGAAAGGAAAAACAACATCACTAAGAAGTTCAGACTTGATGTTCCTCTGAAGGCCAAGACTGATGGTAGAAGGTGGTGTTATGGAATGGGCTCACTGACCACAATGGACATGATGGAATCCTGAAAAGATAGATAGGGTAATATCCAATTATTATAAGCCAGGTAGAGGTAATTATAATGTTTGTCAAGGTTGTAGTCACATGCAGGAACACTGACCCTTAGAGAGTTATGAGATAGTTAATAGAACATGGTGTCCAAGGAGTAAAATAGATAGACAGTCAACCAAGAGTATTATTCAGGGTGTACAATCAAAAGAATGGATGCTGGATGATCAGAAGATAGAGTGTGTTTACTCCCCACCCCACCACCTACCATCCAAAAATATCTTACTGAGATTCAGGATATGAGCCAGTTTTCAAACCTGGAACCCATATGCTGAAGTGAAAAAACAGATTTCCAGGAGGAACAACCATGTAGCATCATGAAAAGAATACATGATAATGATTCGAAAGTCCTTCCACAAAGGTGCCAACGGTCATATCTTTGGATAACCATATACAGGCATTTAAAGGACTGTTGGAAACAGGGTCATTGACACTGATACGTGCAAAATCAAAGAGCTTTCATGGGCTTTTCTGGAAATAATAGATTGAGTCTTGTCCCAGGTTTGACTCATAGTCTGTCCACTATGTCTGTGATCTACCTAATAGTTATTTTCCAGGTCATAAAATATATAAGTATGATTCACACAGGTGGCTGGCACAACTTCCAGATTGCTTCCTTAGCTCAAGCAATCTGTCCTAGAGGGAAAGCCTCTTGGACTGCAATCCACATTCCCCACCCCAGGCAAGATATCAACTTAAAAACAATTATCCTGATGGTTCTACTTATACGTAGGCTACACAAAGCTGGAAGAGAATGTTGCTGTCACTCTAACCCTGTAAATAAAAAACAAAAAACAGATCACTGACAAAACTGTAATTTTTCTGGAACCCAGAGAGCTAACATTACAAAGGCCTGCTGAATTCCATCTAGTGGCAAGTCCCTCCAAAAAGAGACAGGACACAGCAACAATTTCGCCTCTGGCAGAGTTTGAGAGGAAGAGGCAACACCCTAAAAGTGGATAAGAAGAAAATATCTAAGATTTTTTAAAAATTTTAAAGGCTGAGCGTACACTTGCATTAGAATAAAAAGCCAAAGGGAAAAGCCAGCTCTCCCAGTGACGCACTAAGAAATTTGGGCTTCTCATCCCCCACGTTTCTGGACTCTCAGCATTCAGAGATCCTGATTCACAGAAAAGCAGTTTTCTACCAGAAGCCATGGCAAGAATGCCACTGAATTTTAAGCTAATGCTGGGCACTTTGGGATCTTTTTGCAAAAAAATCAGCAGGCAAGATAAGGAGTCACCGTCTTGGCAGAATCTTTTAACCTGATCATCAGAGGATTTGGGGTGCTGTCACACAATAATGGGAATGGAGTAATATGTCTGGCATCAAATGAAGCCCTTGGGCACCCTCATGATATTCTTGATCAATTTTTATTGTAGATGCAGCACCCATGGCCGCATCTACAAGGGGCATGGCAAGCAGTGGCTTAGAGTCCTTAGGGACATGAATGGGGGTGATATCACTAGCTAAGTTGCCTGGACTGGCCAAGGGAAATCTAATACTGACAACACACTGAATAATCTTAGGCGGAAAAACCCCCATGAATTCCAATTCCTGTTGTGCATGATAGATTACCAGTGAAGAATAATTATAATCACTTAAATAATTTATTTAATTATTTACATATAAGTAGAATCATCAGGATAATTGTTTTTAAGTTAATATCTTGCCTGGGGTGGGGAATGTGGATTGCAGTCCCAGAGGCTTTCCCTCTAGGACAGATTGCTTGAGCTAAGGAAGCAATCTGGAAGTTGTGCCAGCCACCTGTGTGAATCATATATATTTTATGACCTGGAAAATAACCGTTAGGTAGATCACAGACATAGTGGACAGACTATGAGTCAAACCTGGGACAAGATTCAATTTATTAGTTCCAGAAAAGCCCATGAAAGCTCTTTGATTTTGCACGTATCAGTGTCAATGATCCTGTTTCCAACAGTCCTTAAAATGCCTGTATATGGTTATCCAAAGATATGACCGTTGGCACCTTTGTGGAAGGACTTTAGAATCATTATCATGTGTTATTTATTACTAAATAATAATTTATTTATTTATTTTAGAGTATGCGGGAAATTTGAATAGGTTAAAAAAGTAAAGGGAAAGACTCTTAGAGTCCAGTCCTACATGGTCAAAAGAATAATGTCTATTTTAAATGCTAGCATTCTTATGCCTCCTGTGAAGAAAGAAGGTTTTAACCCAACCTCCTCCTCCACTTTCACTTGCCAGGAGAAAATAAATATTGAGTATGGGAATTAACATTCTCAAATAGAGTTTAAATGTCTCAAACAATTCACCTGCTTTATGTAGTCATATTTCAGTTAAACACTCTGTTGTGGTAGATTCCCACTGTTTCATTTCCAAAACCACTGTGAATGTTTATGTTTATATTCCTTCCTGATTTTGTTAGAAATCAAAGAAAAAAAGGTTCCACAAGAAAACAGCAATGTTTACAATATTTTAAAATATGTTTAAATAGAATAGAGCATCTCTAATCACAAAAGTAAATAATAAACATAAATATCATCTGATTAATTATAAACATTAACAGACAAAAGCAAAGACTAAAACATTCTTAACAAATTTAATTCAAAAAAGAGGTCTTCTACAGCCTTAGAACACTCATTAAAGCTCAATGTTTACATCTTATAAAGTAATGAGACTTATTTAGCATCCTTTGTAGCTTGCATATTTCAGGCTAATGAATTTCCTTAGAGTTACACAGGATGAAAATCCGTGTAGGAACTACAAATTTCTGTAAAATTACACATACAACATTACACAGATTAAGACCCTACCTGGGAGTAACAACTTCTAATATACTTGATATGATAAGAATGTGTCCAAGTGAGAATACATACAAGATTCTTCAAAGGATGAGTTAAACTTTAATAAGTTAATAAAAATTAATAAGTTAACATTTTAATAAGAAAAAGTCCATTAAAGTACAGTGATTAATAACTCCAATCTTGTGCTCTATTTTCATGACATCAAGAATGCTACAGATCCCTCAAGGGAGAGAAAAGCAGGCCCTGAATAATGTGCGTTAGGTTATCCCTAAAATAATAACCAAAAAAACCCCACAACCAATTTATGACATTCTCTGCTATCATAACTTTTATTGGTTTGAAGAAAGAGAAGACATTTTTCATATATTTTTCTCAGAACTTGGTTTAAAGCTAGACACTGGAACCCATTCGAATATAAACAACATATATGCAGCATTTTTCAAAAATGTGTGTATGTATAAATACTTATAATGTTATGCACTCCACCTCCATCAAATAAAAGATACAGCAATACTGATGCTTCATGGCTTAGAGTTGTAAACTCTTTCTAAAAGAATGTCTACTGAAATATATAAAGGTAAAACTACATTTATAATGATAAGATAGACTACTTAAGCATTTCAATAAAATTAAATACAAACATAAAATGAATGACTGAAGATATCTGGTCAACCATCAGGAAACAAATTAAAAATTGTAAACTGATCTCAGGCTTTCTGGAATAGAATACAATTTAATATTGGCAAGATAAAATTTCCAGGTTCAAAGAAAAACGTCCTACGGTTATCAAAAATCTCTCATAACATGTTGGAAATAACTCAAACAAAAATAATATTACTTAAAATACTCAGAGGTATAAACTTAAGGGAGAAAGAAGTTTTCAAAATATGTTTTGAGTTTTGCTAAACGCAAAGCATCTCAATGTGAAATTCAATTTTTCCCAGCTCAAAACACTTCCAGGTTCTACAAGGCTTAACACATACACATTTACATTCTTTCTTTTCACCACTCAGGCAGCAATAAAAGTAGCTTTCTAAACCACAATCAATATTTCTTTGACTCAAAGTAACACAGTTCTCTATGTAGGTCATCATAACTATTGCTACAATCACAGAATGGGAGAAACTCTGACTTTTAATTTAAAAGATGAACTACTACAACAATTCTATCTCACAGATAGAAAAAAATGACATTTTGGTAGAAAACATTATGACTGAAATAGTTTTCTTTAAAAGAAATTGACATGACAAAACTCATCATCTCCCCCTTTTAGGCCATTGAACGTGGTAAAATTGACTTAGATGGTTCTCTGGGAAAAAGTCAATACTTCCACATTCAGTTAAATATTCATGTATCTAACTATTTTGGCAAAAACAGTCCTTAGCTCAAAAAGAGTAAGGATTGAACCTTAAACAGATAACCTTACTCTATAGAATAGTGGGGAAAAAAGTGTTTTCACCAATCATTGCTTAGTCTGTATTCCTATGTAGAGAATTGATAAATTAGGAATCAGGGATAAGAATTCAGAATTGGCAATAGGAACAGAAAAAGTGTATTCTGAAATCCTTTGGACGACAAGCAGTTTGTTTACTATTACAAGAATGGCAGTCCTTTAGGTATATCATATGATGGCTACTAATGTAATATTTCTTCAAAAATAGTCAAAACAACCTCTGAAATTTAGATATTTACTTCTTGTTTAGAAATGCTATGTTGTAAAAGAAAAAGACATGTAAACATAAAACTTTTGTTCAGGGAACAAAATTTGGAGACCAAAGACAGGTAAAACGCTCATAGAAAGTTTTCTCTGATGTTTACAACTTAGAGAAGGGATGAAAAACTGCACTGTATGTGCACTTATTTTTCTTAACAACTCTGTGAGGATGGTTCACCCCTTGTAAAGATAACTGAAGTTCAGTGCCGTGAAGAAACTTGTCTAAGTTAGAAAGTGGAATTCAAACCTAGGCATTGAATCGTTGTTATGTAAACATCCAAATAAACCTTAAATAGGCTAATCATGACCAGATAAAGGATACACTCAATATAAAGTCTATCTATTGCCTTAAAATTGTTTTCCTTTCCAATTATATCTTAGTACATCAGCTTTGCATTGCTCTACTCCTCTCTTCTCTATCCAATATTCAGTGTGAATCATCAAATTCCACTGACTCTGCCCTTCACACACCCCTAGTAACTTTTCTGCCCTTCTAATGTTCCTGTCAGCATGTCCCATCATGCTCTTACCACCTCTGAGCTGAACTAATTAGTAGCTTTCATATTGGCCTCTGACATGCCACTCAACCAGATTAATCTTCCTGGAATGCTTTTAACATCACTCTTTTGCAAAATGGCCAACAAATATTTCCATCTTTGTTGTGGGCAGTCAGGAACCCCAAACAGAGGGACTGGCCAAAGCCATGGCAGAAGAACATAAATTGTGAGTTCCTCAAATTAATACTTTTATAATTTCTTATACCTGTCTTTATTGCAATCTCTGAACATAAATTGTGAAGATTTCATGGATATTTGTCACTTCCCCAATCAATGCTCTTATAATTCCTAGGCCTGTCTTTAATCTCTTAATCCTCTTCATAAGCTGAGGATGTATGTCACCTCAGGATCCTGTGATGATTGTGTTATCTGCACAAACTGTTTGTAGAGCATGTGCGTTTGAACAATATGAAATCTGGGCATCCAAAGGAAAAGGATGGCTGCGATTTTCAGGGAACGAGGGAGATAACCATTGGGCCTGACTGCCCGAGGGGCCAGACAGAACAGAGTCGTATTTCTCTTCTTACAAAAGCAAATAGGAGAAATATCGCTGAATTCTTTTTCTCAGCAAGGAACAGCCCTGAGAAAAAGAATGCATTCCTAGGGGGAAGTATCTAAAATGGCTGCTCTGGGAATGTCTGTCTTATACGGTTGCAGATAAGGGATGAAATAAGCCCTGGTCTCCTGTAGCACCCCCAGGCCTGTTAGGACTAGGAAATTCCTGCCTAGTAAAATTTTAGTCAGACCAGTTGTCTGCTCTCAAGCCCTGTCTCCTGATAAGATGTTAACAATGATAATGCGTGCCCAGTGGGACATAAAACTTCATCAGCAATTCTAATTTCACCCTGGTCCTGTGATCTCGCTCTGCCCCCATTTGCCTTGTGATATTTTATTGCCCTTGAAGCATGTGATCTCTGTGACCCATACCCTATTTGTACACCCCTCCCCTTTTGAAATCCATAATAAAAACTTGCTGGTTTTGTAGCTCAAGGGACATCACGGAACCTGCCAACATGTGATGTCTCCCCCAGACAACCAGCTTTAAAATTTCTCTCTTTTGTACTCTTTCCCTTTATTTCTCAGACCAGCCGACACTTAGGGAAAATAGAAAAGAACCTACATTGAAATATCGGGGGCTGGTTCCCCCGATACATCTTCCCTGGTAAGATTTCTCAGAGTGTGAACATTAGAATTAATTGGAAAGTTAGAAAAAAATGTTGATTCCTGAGCCTAACCTGTTGCCACTGGAACATATGTCTGATGACAGAACCCATAAATCTGCATTTTAATTGGAATGCTGGGTGATTTCCACAAGCCACAAAGTTAGGAGGTCCCCACCCCTCAAAGTCTGGTTTGATCCTTTGCTCCAGTCTTGTCAGCTTTCCAACCGTCTCATGATCATGGCTTTGTTCTACCCTTTTGTCTTTATCGAGGTGGTTTGCTAGTGCTCCCTGTCCTCTAATCCTTCTTTTTTTTTTTTTTTTTGAGATGGAGTCTTGCTCTGTTGTCAAGGCTGGAGTGCAGTGGCACAGTCTCAGCTCACTGCAACCTCCACCTCCCAGGTTCAAGCAGTTTTCTGCCTCAGCCTCCCAAGTAGCTGGGATTACAGGCGCCCACCACCACACCCAGCTAATTTTTGTATTTTTAGTAGAGACAGGGTTTCGCCATCTTGGCCACGCTGGTCTTGAACTCCTGACCTCGTGATCCACCCACCTCAGCCTCCCAAAGTGCTGGGATTACAAGTGTGAGCCACTGCACCCGGTCTAGTCCTTGTATTTTCTAAGTTCAACTCAATGTCCTTCATGCTACCACTCTTAATACTATGATGTGCTCCAGAATTTCAGGTAAGTGAGCATTCCACATCAAATTCTTAGATGGCAATATAGTAAAGTATGAATAGAAGATACATGTGCCTGTCTTTGTAAATAGTGGTTAACATTCTTTCTCAGTGACTCATTGTAGGCAATGTGAACGTTATTGGAAACTGCAGGAATACGTATCTATGCTAACATGAAGGTGCCCATCTCCTCCTCTGATCATGTAGGGTACTTCTCTCCAGCCATTGCTATTTACCTCCAAAACCTTTTCTCAGTCCTTTTCTAGTTCTCAGACTCAGTATGCTGTGGGTTAATGCAGCTGATAAGTAAGCTTATTAAAAATACTATGCTAAGAAAGAGTCAATAAGACTCTGATAGAAAATCCAAGAAATAAAGTGCCCAATTTAACACAGGGTTTTGTGACACAGATTTGTGTTGGATATTGGAGTCCTACATTTATTGCAAAATTCAAAGCTGTGCTCCATAGGGTTGAAATAGCTCTAAATCTGACTTTAGAGTAAAGGGGTGTTGATACAAAATCTTTTGCAAAGAGATTTTTGTATGTAGGGTTTTTAAAGTAAATATAACCTCATCAAAAATTATCTAAACTTATCTACAAAGAAACATATTATGTCTTTTCAGAGTCTAAATACTATCCCAACATGATATACCTATGTTTAGAATTTAATTATTCTAATTTAACATAGAAACAAAGTCAAGGACAGACTAAAAATGCAGTTTTTGAAATCTAAATGATTTGAACATAACCAGATAACATCAATCAACATAATTTCATATATTAAAAATAAAAATATATAAATGCTTAAAATTATACATGGGTAATTAAGATAGATGGATCTATTTATTTTTATTGCATTTATTTATTTATTTATTTATTTATTTATTTTTGAGACATGGTCTTACTCTGTCACTCAGTCTGGAGTGCAGTGGTGTGATCATGGCTCACTCTAACCTCTAACACCTGGGCTTAAGCAATCTTCCCACCACAGCCGCCTGAATAGCTAGGACTACTGTCATGCACCACCATGCCCAGCTAATTGTTGTTGGTGATTTTTGTTTCTGTAGAGACAAGGTCTCTTACTGTTTCCCAGGCTAGTCTTGAACTCCCGGCTCCTGTCCTCAAGCTAGCCTCCCACCTCAGCCACTAAACATGCTGGGATTATAGGTATGAGTTGTCACACCTGGCCTTGACTGTACTTTTGGAAAGTATCTTGAATACTCATACAACAACCCTCGGAGGTAGGAATTGCAACATGTGAGACTAAATATAAGAGAGATTTAATGACTCTCCAGAGTTACATCTCAAGCATCAAGGCTGGAGGAACCCAGATCTGCGTGATGAATTTAAAGTCAAAGCTCTTAGGTCCGTCATGCCCAAACACATGCAGTCACAGACAAACACCTAGAGGCATTAAGTTTTGATACCTTACAGGTTGTACATTACTATGTTGCTCTCATAACATTTTATGCATAATTATCCTCATAACTAACTTACTATGTGTAACTAGCACCAAAGTTAGTATGGTGAAAATAATTTTACACAACAGCCTATTAAATCTTTCAGTTACTTTCCCCTGATTTTGAAAAACTGATGAAGATACTGAAACTCAGAAATTCAGCCAGTAAATCACAGAACAGATTCAAACCCAGACAGTCTGATTCCAGAGCCCAAGTATTTAAACATGACGACTTCCCTAGTATCTTTCTTTTGTAGCACTTAATTCATTTTAATGTATATCCTAAGATTTATCTCCCCATCAGGTAGCAAAATTTTAATAAGACTCTGCCAAATGTAGCCTAAAATTTTGAGATTCTAGTATACAGCATGGCAGATGGGAGATTTGCAGTAGGAGATAATGAAACACACCTCTCATAAAGATATGGTTTAACACATGTTATTTCAGTAATTGCTGAAATTTTTAATAATGTGCAGCTGGACTGATATCTCCATGTCTTCCGTTCTTCCACTTCTCCCCAACCACACATTTTCACTTCATCAGGTCCATACTGAGCCAAGCACAGCTGCTCCAAATCTGTAAACCTGAGCACTGTCACTGTGGAAACATGTTCTCTTCTATCCTACCAGGTGAAGATAGAGTGTGTTATCTATTGAACATCACTTGTACTCCTTATAATTTATGATAAATTATAGACAATTATGATGCTTTCAGTCTTCCAAAAATTCTGTGTATTTCTTTCCTTCCCCTGGATTACCTTTTCTTGTTAATTTATTATTCTTCAATTCTCAATTAAAAAATCTTAAAATTACAACATTTAAGTTCAACATATCTGAGCTGTAAGAAGAATATAACCTCCCCCACTTACCTGATAAAGAGAGAAAAAAATGATATACGAAAAGCATAAAGTACTGAAAATGCCATCATGAAAAGAAACTATAATCCAAATATTTGCTCATTTCAGCCTTTGTTCAAGAATATGGAATCTTAAAAACTTAGATTCTCCAACTCAACAGTTCTTTTTTTGTTCAACTTTTGTTTTAGATTCTGGCTGGGGGATGGGGGTACATGTGCAGGTTTGTTACAAAAGTATATTGAATGATTCTGAGGTTTAAAGTATGACAGAACTCCTGGGCATTTGGCATAGTACCCAATAGATAGTTTTCTATTCCTTGCCTGTCTTGCCTATCTCCTTCCCTCTCCCTCTTGTATTCCCCAGTATTTATCTATTGATCTATGGTTCCCATCTTTACATTCATGAGTACCTAATGTTTAGCTACCACTTTTTTTTTTTTTTTTTTTTTTGAGACAGAGTCTCGCTCTGTCACCCAGACTGGAGTGCAATGGCACGATCTCAGCTCACTACAACCTCTGCCTCCCGGGCTCAAGTGATTCTTGTGCCTCAGTCTCCCTAGTAGCTTGGATTACAGGCACGTGCCACCATGCCTAGCTAATTTTTGTACTTTTAGGGAGACATGGTTTCACCATGTTGGCCAGGCTGGTCTCAAACTCCTGACCTCAAATGAGAGCATTTGGTATTTGGTTTTCTGTTCCTGTGTTTGTTCCCTTAGGATAATTGCCTCCAGCTGCATCCATGTTGCTGCAAAGAACATGATTTCTTTCTTTTCTTTATGACTGTGTTGTATTCCATGGTGTATATGTACCACATTTTCTTTAACCAGTCCACCATTGATGAGCACCTGGGTTACCTTGCTACTGTAAATAGTGCTGCAATTATCATGCGGATGCTTATATCTGGTAGATCAATTTATTTTCCTTTGGGTATATACCCAGTAATAAGAGTGCTGGGTTACATGGTAATTTGACTCTCAGTTCTTTGAGAAATCTCCAAACTGCTCTCCACAGTGACTGAACTAATACATTCCCACCAACAGTGTGTAAGGGTTTCATTCTCTCTGCCAGCACTGCCAACATCTGTTATTATTTGACTTTTTAACAAAAGCCATTATGAGTGGTGTAAGATGGTGTCTCACTGTAGTTTTGATTTCCCATTTCTAATGACTAGTGATGTTGAGAATTTTTTCATATGTTTGTTCACCACTTGTATGGCTTCTTTTGAGAAGTGTCTGTTAATGTCCTTTGCCCACATATTAATGGAGTTATTTATTTTTTTGTTTATGGATTTAAGCTCCTTGTGCCTTCTGGATATTAGGTCCTTTTTAGATGAACAGTTTGAAAATATTTTCTCCCACTCCAGAAGCTTCTTGTTTACTCTGCTGACAGTTTCTCTTTTTGTTCAGAAGCTCTTCAATTTGATTAGATCCCACTTGTTAATTTTTGTTTCTATTGCAATTTTTTTAAGAATATAGCCATAAATTTTTTGCCAATGTCAAGAAGAACATTTCTTAGTTTTTCTTCCAGGATTTTTGTATTTTGAGGTCATGTTTCTTCGATGTCTAGTTTTTGAGGGTTTTTATCCTGAAGGGAGGCAGGATTATATCAAAAGCTTTTTCTGCATCTACTGAGATGATCATATATATTTTTTAATTGTGTTTACACTTAATTCGTTAATCCATCTTGAGTTAATTTCTGTATATGGTGACAGGTAGAGGCCGAGTTTCATTCTTCTGCATATGGCTAGCCAGTTATCCACACACCACTTATTTAATAAGGTGTCCTTTCCCCTCTGCTTATTTTTGCCAAGTTTGTTGAAGATCAGATGGTTGTAGGTATGCAGCTTTGTTTCTGGGTTCTCTGCTCTATTCCATTGGTCTTTGTGTCTGTTTTTGTACCAGTACCATGCTATTTTGGTTACTGTAGCCTTGCAGTATAGTTCAAAGTCAGGTAATGTGATGCCTCTGGCTCTGTTCTTTTTGGATAGGATCACTTTAACTATTTAGGCTCTTTTGGGGTTCCATATGAATTTTAGAATAGTTTTTTTCTAATTCAGTGAAGAATGACATTGGCAGTTTGACAGGAATCATGCTGAATCTGTAAATTACTTTGGGCAGTATGGCCATTTTAAGAATATTGATTCTTCCAATCATGAGCACAGAAGGTTTTTCCATTCGTTTGTGACATTTCTGATTTCTTTCAACTGTGTTTTGTAGTTCTCCTTGTAGAGATCTTTCACCTCCTTTGTAAGGTGTATTTCTAGATATTTTATTCTTTCTGTGGCTAATGTAAATGGGACCGTGTTCTTGACTTAGTTCTCAGCTTGAACATTGTTAGCGTATAAAAATGCTACTGATTTTTTATGGTGATTTTGTATCCTGAAACTTTACTGAAGTTGTTTATCAGTTCTAGGAGCCATTTGGTGGGATCTTTAGGGTCTTCTAGGTATTGAATCATATTGCCTGTGAAGAGACATAGTTTGACTTCATTTCCTACTTAGATGCCTGTTATTTCTTTCTCTTGCCTGATTACTCCAGGTAGAACCTCCAGTACCATGTTCAAGTAGGAATGGTGAGAGTAGGCATGCTTGTCTTGTTCCAGTTCTCAAGGGAATGGCTTCCAGTATTCCTGTTCAGTATGGCCTGTTCAGTATGATGTTGGCTCTGGGTTTGTCAGAGTTGGCTCTTATTATTCTGAGACATGTTTCTTCGATGCCTAGTTTGTTGAGGGTTTTTATCCTGAAGGGAGGCTGGATTATATCAAAAGATTTTTCTGCATCTATTGAGATGATCATATATATTTTAAAATTGTGTTTATGTGGTGAATCACATTTATTGATTTGAAAATGTTGAAACAACCTTGCATCCCAGGAATAAAACCTACTTGATTGTGGTGAATTAACTTTTTGATATGTTGCTGGATTTGGTTTGCTAGTATTTTGTTGAGAATTTTTGCATCTATGTTCATCAGGAATATTGGCCTGAAGTCTTCTTTTTTCGTTGTGTCTCTGCCAGATTTTGGTATCAGGATAATGCTGGCTTCCTAGAATGAGTTAGGGAGGAGTCCCTCCTCCTTCACTTTTGGAATAGTTTCAGTATAACTGGTACCAGTTATTTGTACATCTGGTAGAATTTGGCTGTAAATACATCTATTCTAGGGTTTTTGTTTGCTTGTTTACAGTTTTTTTGCTATTGATTCAATTTCACAATTCATTATTGGTCTGTTCAGGGTTTCAATTTCTTTCTGGTTTAATCTCGGGAGGTTGTGTGTTTCCACTACATTTTCCAGTTTGTGAACATAGAGGTTTCATAATAGTCTCTGAGGAATTTTTTGTTTATCCTTGGGATCTGCTGTAATATCATTTTGTCATTTCTAATTGGACTATTTTGGATCTTCTTTCTACTTGTTAATCTAACTAGTGATCTACCAATCTTGTTTATTCTTTCAAACAACCAACTTTGATTTTGTTGAACTTCTGTATGGATTTTTGGGTCTTGATTTCATTCAGCTCTGCTCGAATTTAGTCATTTCTTTTCTTCTGTTACATTTTGGGTTAGTTTGTTCTTGTTTCTCTAGCACCTTTGGTGTAATATTTGATCATTAATTTGAGATATTTCTAATTTCTTGAGGTAGGTGTTTAGCACTATAAGCTTTCCTATTAACACAGCTTTTGCTGCATCCCAAAGATTTAGGTATGTTGTGTCTCTGTTTTCATTAATTTCAAATAACTTCTTTATTTCTGCCTTAATTGTGTGTTTCATCCAAGTCATTCAGGAGCAAGTTGTTTAATTTCCATGCAATAGTGTGGTTTTGAAAGATATTCCTGTTATTTGTTTCTATTTTTATTGCACTGTGGTCCAACAGTATTCTAGATATTATTTCAACTTTTTCAAATTTATTGAGACTTGTTTTATGGCCAAGCATGTGGTTGATCTTCAAGTATGTTCCATGTGGAGATGAGAAGAATGTATACTCTTTAGTCGTTGGGAGGAATATTCTATAGATGTCTATTAAGTGCAACTGGCCAAGTGTTGAATTAAAAGAGAATAAAATACTTAGGAATCCAACTTACAAAGGACGTGAAGGACCTCTTCAAGGAGAACTACAAACCACTGCTCAATGAAATAAAAGAGGATACAAACGAATGGAAGAACATTCCATGCTCATGGGTAGGAAGAATCAATATCGTGAAAATGGCCATACTGCCCAAGGTAATTTATAGATTCAATGCCATCCCCATCAAGCTACAAATGACTTTCTTCACCGAATTGGAAAAAACTACTTTAAAGTTCATATGGAACCAAAAAAGAGCCCACATCGCCAAGTCAATCCTAAGCCAAAAGAACAAAGCCGGAGGCATCATGCTACCTGACTTCAAACTATACTACAAGGCTACAGTAACCAAAACAGCATGGTACTGGTACCAAAACAGAGATATAGATCAATGGAACAGAACACAGCCCTCAGAAATAACGATGCATATCTACAACTATCTGATCTTTGACAAACCTGAGAAAAACAAGCAATGGGGAAAGGATTCACTATTTAATAAATGGTGCTGGGAAAACTGGCTAGCCATATGTAGAAAGCTGAAACTGGATCCCTTCCTTACGCCTTATACAAAAATTAATTCAAGATGGATTAAAGACTTAAACGTTAGACCTAAAACCATAAAAACCCTAGAAGAAAACCTAGGCATTACCATTCAGGACATAGGCATGGGCAAGGACTTCATGTCTAAAACACCAAAAGCAATGGCAACAAAAGACAAAATTGACAAATGGGATCTAATTAAACTAAAGAGCTTCTGCACAGCAAAAGAAACTACCATCAGAGTAAACAGGCAACCTACAAAATGGGAGAAAATTTTCGCCTACTCATCTGACAAAGGGCTAATATCCAGAATCTACAATGAACTCAAACAAATTTACAAGAAAAAAGCAAACAACCCCATCAGAAAGTGGGCAAAGGATATGAACAGACACTTCTCAAAAGAAGACATTTATGCAGCCAAAAGACACATGAAAAAATGCTCATCATCACTGGCCATCAGAGAAATGCAAATCAAAACCACAATGAGATACCATCTCACACCAGTTAGAATGGCAGTCATTAAAAAGTCAGGAAACAACAGGTGCTGGAGAGAATGTGGAGAAATAGGAACACTTTTACACTGTTGCTGGGACTGTAAACTAGTTCAACCATTGTGGAAGTCAGTGTGGCGACTCCTCAGGGATCTAGAACTAGAAATACCATTTGACCCAGCCATCCCATTACTGGGTATCTACCCAAAGGACTATAAATCATGCTGCTATAAAGACACATGCACATGTATGTTTATTGTGGCACTATTCACAATAGCAAAGACTTGGAACCAACCCAAATGTGCAACAATGATAGACTGGATTAAGAAAATGTGGCCCATATACACCATGGAATACTATGCAGCCATAAAAAATGATGAGTTCATGTCCTTTGTAGGGACATGGATGAAATTGGAAATCATCATTCTCAGTAAACTATCGCAAGGACAAAAAACCAAACACCGCATGTTCTCACTCATAGATGGGAATTGAACAATGAGAACACATGGACACAGGAAGGGGAACATCACACTCTGGGGACTGTTGTGGGGCGGGGGTAGGGGGGAGGGATAGCATTAGGAGATATACCTAATGCTAAATGACGAGTTAATGGGTGCAGCACACCAGCATGGCACATGGATACATATGTAACTAACCTGCACATTGTGCACATGTACCCTAAAACTTAAAGTATAATAATAATAATAATAATAATAATAATAATAAAAGTATGATCCAATGGACTTAGGGCACTTGGGTGGAAGAGTAGGATGGGGATGAGGGATAAAAGACTACAAATATGGTGCAGTGTATACATCTCGGGTGATGGGTGCACCAAAATCTCACAAATCTCTACTAAAGAACTTACTCATGTAACCAAATGTCACCTGTACCCCAATAACTTATGGAAAAATAAAAGTAAATAAACAAATTACATTTAAAAAGGTAAAAAAAAATCCAGAATTTCTTTGTTGGTATTCTGCCTCAATGATCTGTCTAAAGCTGTTAGTGGAGTGCTGAAGTTCCCCCACTATTATTGTGTGGCTACGTTTTTTCATAGGTCTAGAAGTGCTTGTTTTATGAGTCTGGGTGCTGTAACATTGGATGCCTATATATTTAGGATAGTAAAGTCTTCTTGTGAATTGAATCCTTTACCACTATGTAATACCCTTCTTTGTCCTTACTGACTATTGTTGGTTTAAAGTCATTTTATCTAATGTAAGAACAACAACCCGTGCTCTTTTTAATTTCCATTTGCTTGATAGATCTTTCTCCTTCTCTTTACTTTGAGCCTGTGGGTATCATTACATCTGAGATGGGTCTCTTGAAGACAGCAATTGGTTGGGTCTTATTTTTTTGTCTAACTTGCCACTCTGTGCCTTTTAAGTGGGGTGTTTAGATTGTTTACATTTAAGGTTAATACTGATATTTGAGGTTTTGATCCTGTCTGTTGTTAGCTGGTTGTTTTGTAGATGCAATTGTGAAGCTGCTTTATAGGGTCTGTGGGCTATGTACTTTAGTGTGTTTTTGTGGTATCAGGTGTTGCAGGAAGTCAGGGACCCCAAACAGAGGGACCGGCTGGAGCCGCAGCAGAGGAACATAAATTGTGAAGATTTCATGGACATTTATCAGTTCCCAAATAATACTTTTATAATTTCTTATGCCTATCTTTACTTTAATCTCTTAATCCTGACATCTTTGTAAGCTGAGGATGTACATCACCTCAGGACCACTGTGATAATTGTGTTAACTGTACAAATTGATTGTAAAACATGTGTGTTTGAACAATATGAAATCAGTGCACCCTGAAAAAGAACAGAATAACAGCAATTTTCAGGGAACAAGGGAAGACAACCATAAGGTCTGACTGCCTGCGAGGTCAGGCAAAAAAAGTCATATTTTTCTTCTTGCAGAGAGCCTATAAATGGACGTGCAAGTAGGAGAAATATTGCTAAATTCTTTTCCTAGCAAGGAATATTAACATTAATACCTTGGGAAAGGAATGCATTCCTGGGGGGAGGTCTATAAACGGCCGCTTTGGGAATGTCTGTCTTACGTGGTTGAGATAAGGACTGAGATATGCCCTGGTCTCCTGCAGTACCCTCAGGCTTATTAGGGTGGGGAAAAACTCCACCCTGGTAAATTTGTGGTCAGATCGGTTCTCTGCTCTCGAACCCTGTTTTCTATTGTTTAAGATGTTTATCAAGACAATACGTGCACCGCTGAACAGAGACACTTATCAGTAGTTCTGCTTTTGCCCTTTGCCTTGTGATCTTTGTTGGATCCTTGTCAGTAGTTCTGCTTTTGCCCTTTGCCTTGTGATCTTTGTTGGATCCTTGTCAGTAGTTCTGCTTTTGCCATTTGTCCTGTTCCCTCAGAAGCATGTGATCTTTGTTCTGCTTTTTGCCCTTTGAAGCATGTGATCTTTGTATCTACTCCCTGTTTTACACCCCCTCCCCTTTAGAAACCCTTAATAAAAAACTTGCTGTTTTGAGGTTCAGGTGGGCATCACGGTCCTACTGATATGTGATGTCACCCCCAGCGGCCCAGCTGTAAAATTCCTCTCTTGGTACCCTTTCTCTTTATTTCTCAGCTGGCCAACACATGGAAAATAGAAAGAACCTACATTGAAATATTGGGGGCAGGTTCCCCAATAATCAGGTAGTGTTCTTTCATTTCCATGTTTAGAACTCCTTTAAAGACCTCTCGTAAGGCTGGTCTAATGGTATCAGCTTCCCATAGCATTGCTTTTCTGGAAAGGATTTTATTTTTCCTTCACTTATGAAACTTAGTTTGGCAGCATATGAAACTCTTGGTTGAAATTTCTTTCAATAAAGATGCTGAATATAGGTCCCCAGTCTCTTCTAGCTTGTAGCCTTTCTGCTAAGTCTGCTGTTAGCCTTATGGGTTTCCCTTTGTAAATGACCTGCCCCTTTTCTCTAGCTTCCTTTAAGAATTTTTTCTTTCTCATTGACCTTGGAGAATCTGATGACTATGTGTCTTTAAATTAATCATTTTATGCAGTATCTCCCAGGAGTTTTCTGAATTTACTGAATTTTCATGTTTCCCTCTCTAGTGATACTAGGGAAATTTTCATGGACTATATCATCAAATACCATTTTCCAAATTGCTTACTCTCTCTTATCTCTCAGGAATGCCAATAAGTCACATGTTTGGGCTCTTTATATCTTATATTTCTTGGAGCTTTTGTTCATTTTTTAATTTCTTTTTTCTTTCTTTTTATTTTTATTTTAATTTTTTGGTCTGATTGGGTTGATTTGAAGGACTGGTCTGCAAGCTCCAAGATTCTTTTCTCAGCTTGCTCTTTTCTGTTGTTACTGATTCCACCTCTATTATGAAATCCTTGCAATGAAATTTTCAATACCAGAGTTCAACTGGTTTTTTCTTAAGATGGCTATGCTGTCTTTCAACTCCTGTATCATTTTACTGGCTTACATGGATTGTGTTTCAACTTTCTCCTGAATCTTAATTCTGTCTATCATTTCAGCCATTTCAGTCTGGTTAGGAACCATTGCTGGGGACCTAGTGTGACAGCTTGGAGGTAAGGAGACACTCTTACATTTTGAATTGCCATTGCCAGAGTTCTTGCATTCATTATTTCTCATCTGACAGGGCTGATGTTCCTTTATCTTTGTGAAGTTGCTGTCAATTGGATGGGGTTTTTTGTTTCTATATTCCTTATTTCTCTTGGGGTTTGACCATAGTTTATATTGAGTGTAGTCAATTGCCTTTGTTTCTGGGTGCTTTCAGAGAGCCAAGGCTCTGTATGGGATATTTATTTCCAGCAAGATTCCTGACTTGGGTTTCATGGGCAATGTGTGCATTTTCTGGTTTCCAGGGTGTCTTGACATCTTAGCTGTGGCTCTCCCAATACCTGCAGGTCACAGGGCAAGAGAGGTCTGGCAAAGTTACATAGGCATCCAAAAGCAGAGGACACAGAGCCATGAAGAAGAACCCAGAATCCAGTTCTTTTCTTTCTTTTGCTCTCACACTCCTAATGCTGTGCTTTACTGTGTTTTTCCCCCAGTACTATTATTAAGTTTGTGGTCATAATTTTTTCCATTTATCTTTTTGTAAGCCCATCACTATTTTCTGGAATCATAAAAAATCTTCATTTTGGAGAAACTACTTATTCCTTCTAAGTGTATTTATCCCTTCCACTCCTCTCAAGCGTGTATGTGTTCTGGGTATTTCAGACAAATAGTCAATCTCACCCCACAACATTCTTAAATTCCTCCTCCTCTCCCCATATCCTTTTGTTTCTCTTCTTATTATTGGGTAATGTTGTATAGCCATTGGCAATATTCTGATATCCAGCCAATTAGTGAATATTTGAATGAAGCCAGCCATTATTTGAGGAGTTAAATAAAGATCTCAAAAAATACATAATAAAAGTAAATCTTGAGTTTAAAAGTAAAAACAGTAAGATAATATCCAAATTAGGAATTCAGCCATCAGTGTAAAATTGAAAAGAAATAAATAAATTAGGTGAGCACCAATGTTTGAAAACAAAGATCACTTTTGAAAAGTAAAAATATAAGAAAATATTATCACTCTTTATTACAAGAGATTTTGCCACAGGATCCCTTCTTGGGCTTAGAACCTTACGTTTCCAATGTAATTATAATTTCAATTATAAAATGCTAACATTCACATAATTCCATTTCAGAAACCCCTTCTCCCTTAAAAAGCTGCAAAAGGAGATTTAAAGAAAAGTACACTCCAGTGTTAAATAAAGAGGTGTGTAAATGGCATTTCGTCCTTGACTAGACTGAGTGAAATTCACTCTATTCATTTGTACATAATATTTATATATATATGACAGAGCAAATAGATGACCTATCTCGAAGGTGTTTCCTTCTTTCTTTCTTTTTTTTTTCTAAATGAAAAAGAAATACCACTGCAGTTAACATCTCTGCAAATGGAAAGCAACAACAACAAAACCAGCTGGATGCTGCAGCATGAGGTGATATATAAATAGATGCTCCGTCAAGAGAACATAGCTGAGGAGAGGCAGGTAGAAATTAGCTCCTGGTGCTGCAGTGTTGGCAAAGTCCACCAGACTCCAGATGGAGAGGGAAGCATGGGGGAGCTGCAGCATGTGAAAGCACAGGCTGTCCATCTGGCTGTACCTCACGGTTCCTGAAAACTGCAGGTTGGGCAACAACCCGAACAACAACAATAAATACCAAAGGACAAATACTATATACACTCACTTGGACCCGTCTCCCACACATGACCTAAAGCTATAGTTTAGTTTCAACATGTAGAAGTCACTTATCCTTTCACCGTGGCACTCTGATAATCATGATATCAAACCTAATACTTTTTGTATTATGGCTTCAACAAGACAACAACTGCTTTTAACATCTTATTCTGACCTTCATTTTGATTTGATATCGTTAGACTTGTTTTGTGTTTGAAAACATCTCCCAAAAAAAGTTTGAATCCACCAGGGTTAGAAGTAAGTAAACGTACACAAGCGATGTTGGAAATTGAAGCAAAAAATGTCAGCAATGAAATCTATATAACACCTCAAGTTTTCTGTTTCTTTTTAAACCCATTCTTGCTCTTTATTGGGGGGATGCTATGTCCATTATAATTTGAAGGAAAAATGACATTTTTTTCTTTAAATTTTTTTATTTTTTTGACTTTTGAAAACATTGATTACACCCCCCAGCCACCAATAATATGAAATATAATGAATGAATATTTTGGCAGTGCCAATTTTATCATGCCTTCCACTGACTACTAATACATTAGAATCACGAAAACAATAACTGTTGGTGTCCTTAGAAGGTGTACACTATTCTGGGACTATAACTTCATGTCTTTACTTATATTTTCAAAACTTTGAATTCACCCATTCTCATCAGTCTTAAAAATAAATCTGTGAGATGCAAGGGAAATTATTAAGTGAGGGGTCCCAATTCATAAACTGAAAATCAATATTTAAAACCCACTATTTCCTTCCCTGTCTACTTCATCCCATAACTATTCAAACCATTGTTTAAAATATTCAAGTTAATGCACAATTTAGAATTAACTCCCAAGCAAGTTTTCTTCAAAACCAGAATACAATATAATCTAATGTTCCAAATGCTTTCTGGAAGCTGTACAAAAATGTTTAAAAGTTATATTGAATCCATAATATTTTGTAGTTTTAATAGGTCAACAATATGGACAAGGAACTATAAAGTACTGCAGAAATTTAGTATGATCCTTTAGTATTTTTCAGATTTAGAAGAGCATCATTTCACATTTTCCTCGACTTGGCCAAAATTGTGGAGTTTGTAAGAATAATTTGGTGAGCAGGAAATTCTCCATTTTTAATCACATGGGAAATATTTGTACCACAAGTACTATTTGTAATTTTGAAAAGTCAACTTTTTATTTCTATCTCTTAAGAGCTACCTCAACATAAAACATAACAGAGCAGTTTTTCAGATTTATAACAAAAGGGTAAAAATAAGTACAATGCCACATAAAGAATGGTACAAAGTAGATTAGTAGTGCTCTAGCACTGTGCTCTCTTTTAAGATCAACAACATTGCTATAAAAAGAAAAAAAATTATCAACAACTACAATTAGATTAACTTGGTAATAATGGATCAATTATTATAATAGAGTTCTGGAATATAGCAAGATGTTTATATTCATTGCCTGGAAAACTTCACTCCAGTGTAGAACACAATGGCTGAGTAGGGAGCTTATGAAAGCACTCAGGCCCACAGGAACTGTCTCCACTACCAGTAGCACCAAGACCTGAAGTCATACACAGCTTAGTCAAATTCTTCTCCTCCACATAAGTACTATGTCACTAGGGTAACACATCTAATATAGCTCTTTCTTTTTAACATGACATGGTGTCCTCTTGAGACTCTTTCTCTTCTTGAAAGATCACCTAGACCTTCTTGAATGTAGCCACTGACCACATTCACTGCCCATGGCATTAACTGTCTATATGAAGATAATAACTGGCATTAGCTGTGCATGGGCCAAGTATGATCAAGACAGACTTTTTGTTAGGGGTTCCATTCCATTCCTGCCAGCAGTCTGAGTCTAAGATTCCCCTATGTTTCAGCACTACACCACAGACTGCCCAGACATCATCTGGCCACTATTTTTCTCATTCGAATTCCTTACACTAATCCCAACCCTCCTGCATCTGACATTTTCTCTGTTTGTAAGATTTTAAACAGTAATTCAATTTATTTAATAGGTGTAGGCTATTCAGGTTATCATTTCTTTATGGGTAAGGTTTTGTAGTTTACATCTTTCAAATAATTTGTCTATTTCATCTAGTCTGTCAAATGTATGTGCATAGAACTTTCATAGTTTTCCATTTTTTGTGATGCTAATATCAGTAATTACATCCCCTATTTTCATTCCTGGTATTTGTAATTTGTGCATTATTTTTCACTTGGTCAATCTGGCTAGAACTTTATCAATGTTATTGATTTTGTTCCCAAAGAATCAGCTTTTGGTTTCATTGATTTTTCTCTAATGTCTGTCTCTTTCAAGCTTAAATGACTTTTGCTTTGATCTTTATGATTTCCTTCCTTGTGCTTGCTTTAGGTTTTCTGTTCTTTTTCCAGATTCTGTAGGTAGAAGCTAAAATTATTGATCTGAGAACTTTTTAAATATAAGCATTTAATGCTATAAATTCTCCCCTAAGAACTGTTTTAGCAACATCACAAATATATTGATGTTGCATATATATTTTCTTTCAGTTCAAAATATTTCCTCACTTCCTTTGATATTTCTTCTTTGACCTTTTGAGTATTTATTGATATGTTATATACATTATTTAATATTTCCAAATATGTGAGATTTTTAACATATCCTTCTGTTGTCAACTTCTACTTTACCTCTATTATTGTAAAAGTTGAATAATTTCGATTTTTTAACTTAGATATTTTTTACAAACAATGTTGTCTATCTTGGTGAATGTTCCATGCATACTTGAAGGAATCTCTATTCTGCTGTTGTTGGGTAAAATGTTCTATAAATATCAACTGGGTCATGTTGAATGATGATGATGCTCAAGTTTTCCAAATATATTTGCTCATTTATCGTCTATTTGTTCTACCAATAAGTGACAAAGGGAATGCTAAAGTCTCCAAATGCAATTGTGTATTTCTCTCTCTTTTCAGTTCTTGCTTCATATCTTGTGATAATTTGTGGTAAAAATAAATAAATAAAACAACAAACAAACAAAAAACCTACATAAATAGTTCTGAGTTGCTAAGTTGACCCTTTTTACATAATATTCCTTCTTCTCTCCGGTAATTATCCTGGTTCTGAAGTCTTCTTTATTTGATATTAATATTGACACTCTAGCTTTTGTTTTAATTTGAGTTTGTGTGGTATATTTTTTCCATCCTTCTATTTTTAACTTAATAGTATAATGATAGTTAAGTTTCCAGTAGAAAGCATACAATTGGGCCTTTCTTTTATATCCAATCTGATCATCTCTGCCTTTTAATGGTGTGGCTAGATCATTTACATTTAATGTGGTTATTAATATGTTTGGATTTATGCCTGCCATTTTATTATTATTTTTTTACTTGTCGTTTACGTTTTGTTGTTGATATAATTTGGCTGTGTCCTCACCCAAATCTCACCTTGAATTGTATCTACCATAATTCCCACATATTGTGGGAGGGACCCAGTGGGAGATAATGGAATCATGGCAGTGGTTTCCCCCATGCTGTTCTTGTGGTGGTGAATAAGTACCATGAGACTATATTGGTTTCACAGGAAGAAACCCCTTTTGCTTGACTCTCTCTGTTCTCGTCTGCCACCATGTGAGATGTACCTTTCACCTTCTGCTGTGATTGTGAGGCTTCCCTAGCCACGTGGAACAATCTCTTTCTTTTGTAAATTGCTCAGTCTCGGGTATGTCTTTATCAGCAGCATGAAAACGGACTAATACAGTTGTATGAGTTTTCTATCACTGCTGTAGCAAATTAGCAGAGTGGCTTAAAACAATACTCATTTATTATTTCATAGTTTCTGTTGGTCAGAAGTCTGGAGAAAGTGTGGCTCAGTTAGTGTCTCTGTTTAGAGCTTCATAAGGCTGAAATCAAGGTATTAGTAGGGCTACATTTTTGTGAAGGTTCTGGGAAAAATCAGCTTCTAATCTCACTCAAGTAAATTCGAAAAATTCAGTTCCTTGCATCAACAGAGTGGAGGTGCCTGGTTTCTTCACTGGCTGTTAGTTGGGAACATTTCTCAAATCTTTATATTACCTGCATTTCTCCTCACCTTGCCCTCCGGTAACAGTGGGTTGGGTCTTTCTCATGTTCCCAGTCTCTCTTACTTTCCCTTTTGATGAATTTTTCTAATTCTTTGCCTTGCTTTTCTAACAGATCATTTAATTACAGTGGGTCCATTCAGATAATCCAGGATAATCTTCCTATTTTAATATCAGCTGATTACATCTTAATTATATCTGAAAAGTCCCTTCACAGCTATACCTGTATTATCACTTGATTGAATAACCAGAAGAGAGGAAGCCTGAGGAAATATCTTTAGAATTATGTCTACCACAGTCTTCCCTCTAGCCCTCAAAGATTCAAGACCCTCCCAAATGCAAAATACCTTCATACTTCTTTCAGTGTTTCCAAGAGCACTGCTATGCTTTGAATGTTTGTCCCCTCCAAAACCCTTATTGAAATTTAATCACCAATGTGGCAGTATTGAGAGGTGGGGACTTTAAGAGGAAGAGCTCTTATGAATAGATTAATCCATTCATGGATTAATGCATTAATGGATTATCACAAAACTGGGACAGAAGAGAAGCCTGGGCTAGCATAATCAGCCCCCTCACCATGTGAGGCCCTGCACTGCCTGTGGCTCTGCAGAGTCTCCATCAGCAGGAAAGCCTTCATCACTTGTAGCTCGTCAACCTTGGGTTTCTCAGCCTCCATAACTGTAAGAAACAAATTCTTTTTCTTTATAAATTCCTTAGTTTCAGGTGTTCTGTTATAAGAAACAGAAAGTGGACTAAGACAAGTCTCATTCCATTATAGCAACAACTCAAAGCATAAGAATCTCATTTAAATATCATTTGCTCAAAAATCCAAAATCTCTCAACTAAATCTAGTTTAGTTGAATAATCCATTGGGTATAACTCCTGGGAACAATTTCTGTCCATCTGTGGACCTGTGAAACTAAAGACACAAGTTATCTGCTCCTAACATACAATTGTGAGACAGGCATTGGATGTCAGTTATAAATACACCAGTTCCAACAGGGGGAACACGGATGGTAGAACAAGCTGACAGGTACAAAGCAGTATCCATATACAGGTCAGCAAAATACATTAGGTTTCTAGGCCTGGGAAAACTCCTCTGTGGATCACAGCTCTATCCTTTAGGCTCAAAATGCCATGATTTGGGCAAGCTACTCTGCCCTCTGAGTCAACTTTTTTCCTGCAAGGTAGCACGTGTTGGCAGCTAAGAGTTTCATCAGTAGTTTTATTTACCAGTAGAATTTGAGGGTTCAAACAGCCTTATTTCGTTTTATAGCCTCTGTCCCTTTCTGTCCATGCTGGCAGTGTTTTACTGGTATACAATTCTCAACAATCTTGTGAGTTTGGCATTAATTTAACAGGGGTTCACTACATTAGACAAGATGCCTTCCTACAGATTTTTCCTAGATGATCTTGTTTGGCTTCTGCAAACATGGATAAGTGACAACACCCTTCAGATTTCTAGAAGCACCCTGGTTTGAATGAGGGGATTCTGTAAGTCACACCCTTAATCTCTTTAAAGAGTTTTTTATGTAACTAAATACTCTGATCTTTTAATCTCTCTTGAGATTTCAGAGAAGAATCATACAATCATATCGTTAGCCTTTTCTCCAGTGCATTCTTTGCTGACAGTGAATCTCTTAATTTTAGTCTTTTGCTGGGTAAAGTGAAAATTTCTAAAATCATTAAGTCTTTGCTCCTTTTTGTTTGACAGTTTTTCCCCTCAGTTTATCTCTTTCCTCTCACATATTTCTATAAGCTGCAAGAAGAAGCCAGGTGTTACGGACTGAATATTTGTGCCTCTTCCTCCATGCCCCCAGCCAAGGAAAGTGATATGTTGAAGCCCTAACATCCAATGTGGCTGTATCTGGAGTAGGAAAGTAATTAAGGTTAAGTGAAGTCTTAAGGATGGGGTCTCGATTTGATAGGATTAGCATCCTCAAAAGAAGAAACATCCGGGAGCACTCTGTCCCCACCAGCTCACACAAAGAAAAGGTCATATGTGTACACAGTAAGATGATGGCCACCCACATGCCAAGACAGCAGCCTCAGAATGAACCTACTTTGCCTACTTGATCTTGGACTTCCCAGCCTCCAGAACTGTGAAGAATAAATTTGTTTTTATTCCACCCAGTCTGTGACATCTTGTTATGGCAGCCCAAGCAGACAAATACACTAGGTAATACTCTCAGTATTTTGCTTGGAAATCTTAATATCCAAGTTCATCACTTAAAAGTTCTGCTTGCAACATAACTACAAGACATAATTTTGCCAATCTCTCTTCATCATATAGCAATTGTTCCTCTTTCTCCAGTTTCTAATCACATGTTCCTCATTCCCTTTTAAGTCCTCATCAGAAGGATTCTAAATTTCTACTATTGTCCTGTTCAAGGTAATCTAGGCTTTTTCTATAATGTTCCTCAAAATTCTTCCAGTCTTTTCCCATAGTCTGATTCCAAAGCCACTCATGCATTTTTAGGTATTTGTTGCTGAAGCACCCTACTTCAGAAACGAAAATCTGCATTTGTTTTTATTACTGCCTTAATAAAGAATGACAAATTTTTATGGGCACCATGGCTCACGCCTATAATTCGAGCACTTTGGTTGAATGAGATGGGCTGATTGCTTGAGCTCAGGAGTTCCAGACCAGCTTGGGCAATATGGGAAAACCTCGTCTCTACAAAAAAAAAAAAATTAGCTGGGTATGCTGCCATGTGCCTCTAGTCCCAGCTACTTGGGAGGTTGAGGTGGGAGGACTTGAGCCTGGGAGGTCAAGGCTGCAGTGAGCTATGATCATGCCACTGCACTCAAGCCTGGATGACAGTGTGAGATCCTGTCTCAAAAAAAAAAAAAAAAAAAAAAGGAATGACAAATTTAGTGGCTTAACACATTATTTATCTCACAACTCCTGTCGGTCTTGGCTCAGCTGTTTTCATTGCTTAGAGTCTTACAAGGCTGATCTTGAGGTGTCAGCAGAGCTGCATTCCATTCTGGAGGCTCTGGAAAAGGCTCAGCTCCCAAGCTCATTCAGTGTTGGCAGAATTCAGTTCCCTGCAGTTAGAGAGTGAAGTCCCAGTTCTTTGGCTGTCATCTCGGAACCACTCTCAGCTCCTTAAGGCCACGTGCATTCCTCCTCACCTTGCCACTCCAACAACAGCAAGTTGAGATCTTCTCAGGCTTCATTTCTCTCTAATTTCTCTCTTCTGCTACATCTTTCCAACTGACTCTTCTGTTTTCTTATGCTTTTAAGAGCTTTATGTGATTACAGTGGGCTCACCTGAAAAATCTAGGATAATCCCTCAGTTTTAACGTGTGCTGTTTAGCAAACTTAATTCCATCTGCAGAGTCCCTTCAGAGCAGTACTGTACCTGGATTAGCTTAACTGAACAGCCTGTGGACAGGTATCTTGGGGTGGAGGTGGGAAGACATCTTTCAAATCTGCCTAACACATTTATGTTCTTGTTTTTCATTCCCTGCCATTTTTTGAGATATATGAATATATTTTACATTGCCATTTTAATTTTTCTCTTGGCTTTTTTATTATAATCATTTATACAGTTCTTTATATAATCTTTTTAGTTGTTGTTCTAGTGTTTACAATATACAATTCATACTTTATATCACCTATTTAGAATAACTTTATCATTTCAAATTTTAAAAAATGACAAGTACATAGCTCCCTTACCCTCTCTCACTATGATGTTGTCATATACATCACACTGAAAGCCCTACCATTATCTCTGCCCTCTGATGAATCACCAACCATTCTCTCTCTACTAGACAACTTCTGTCAACATATAAATTGCTCCAATATGTATCATTCTTTTCAAAGTCATCCCCTGATCCCAAGTGTCCCTAATACTTCTATACCATTATCTGCTAATCATTCAGATAAATGTTTGAAAATTGTCTAGATATGCTGCCGTTAGATCCTCCTCTCCTACTTAATAAATCCTACTCAATTTTTGTCCCATTCACATCACTAAAACTTCTCTTGCCAAGATTAGTAATGTTTCAGTGGCATCAGGCAAGGCTGACCACTCATTCTCAGTCCTCACAATCCTACTTTTTCTCCTATATCATCAGCTATTCCTCATCGGTCTATTTGCTGACTCTGCAAAATTCCATTTCCTAAATGTCTGAATTTCTCAAGCTTTATCCCTGGACTTGCTTCCTTCTCAATACTGCCTCCCAGATTATTATACCCATGCCTGTGTATTTGAATAATAGTGATATATCAAAGATTACCAACTTCATTTCTTGAATTAAAACCTCTTTTCTGAGTTACCAACTCCCATATCCACTGCCTAATTGATATCTCTACTTGGATGTCTCAGACATCTTCCACATAGCATATCTAATATCTTTTGATCTACTACCCCTAATGTGTAGCCTTAATGCCAGAATTACACATCTGCAGAAATCTCACAGATTTTATCTTCTCCCAGTTTCAATCTTATTTTTTTCCACTAACCACCACCACAAGAGTCACCGTCTTCTTCCCTGGATACTGTACAAGCCTCCTACTGGGTTTTTCCTGGTTTCATTCTTGCCCACATCTAAACCAGTCTCCAAGAACAGCAAATTTAAACACTCTAAAATTCACTTTGTCATCTCCTGCTTAAAACCCCATAATTATTTCTCTTTATACTGTGAAAGAAATCCAATTTTTAAAAAATATGGCCTTAGGTCCCTGATAAAGTTGATAATCTCACCTCATGCCATAGTCCTGCCACCCATTATGCTCCAGACACACTGGTCTTCCTTCAGGTCCAGGAACACATCACGCTTCTTCCTGCCTCAGGAACTTTGCATAAGATGTTATTTGTGTGTGAAGGAATATACCCTTAAACACTCATTCTTTCTTTTTCTTACATTGTTTGAGTATAAATCATGTGCTAATCACTTTGTTAGACGCATAGACTGCTGTTAAAAATACAGATAAATTCCAGGTCTTCAAAGTCTACCATGTACGTCAGAGAAGACAAATAATTTAGACTCTGTTGCTTAAAAGAGCAATAGAATGACAAAATTTGATGTACAAAAATAAGTTTAATACAGTACATTTTAAAAAATCTTTTCATCAGAAATAGCTTAAAACCAGCTGTTGGAAGTACCAATAATAAAAGCATCTTCAAATGCTACATGTACCTCCAAAGGGGCATTTCATTATTTTATTATAAACATATATCAGAAGACAGCTTATTCTCAAATAGCTAAGCCCATAAAGCATAAAACAAGACTTTATTTGAAACTACTAAAAATGTGTATGTACAACCACAAAGAGGTCAATTCCTAAAAGGAAAGCGGAATAGGAAAACCTAATAATACCATGATGAGCAGAAGCCAATATACACTGTGCACATGTAGCTGCAATAAAATATCCTAACTATAAAGGATCAATTCCCAATAAAATATAGAGCAAGAAGTCAGAAATAAAAAATAACTCCAATCTAATTTAGCAGCTTTATTTATATAGTAGATGCATTTTTTTTTCATGGCTTTAAGTGATGAGGTCAGTAATAAGTATTTTGCTTCACATTTTCCAAATGTGGCTTAGGAAGACGATAGGAAACAATTTCCAAATAACCACAGCTAGAACTCAGACTCATGATTTACTTAATATTCCCTGGCATGAGTATTTTAAAGGTCCAATTTTTAAGGAGATAAGCAGTTTTATTTCGAGGAAGCATTCTCTTTTACGTGCATTTAATCTATGCTTAAGAAAAATCATATTGAAGGGTAGAAGAAAGAAATAAAAAATATAAAATATTACCAAGGAGGAAAAAACTTCTGATCTTTTAAAATTTGGAACTCACAAGGCTCTCTCAGAAGGTTTATAAGAGCATAAATAAAATTAACATTACAGTACATACAAATAATGAAGAGAGTCTTTCTATCTTATCGTGGAGATGACTCTTAAGAAATTAAATATTTTGCTTTTTTGCATGAAAGCTTAAAATTTTCTGTTTTGAATACAGGTTTTAAAACCACTAAATAATTAGACTGCAAGGAAGAAAAATCCATTTAAGCAATGATTCTATTTGAATGAGCTAGCAATCTTTACTCATATGCTGAGTAAAGGAAATGAATAATGGAGTTAATCTTGCAATACAATTAATTTTGATTTAAGGTACCTAGACAAATGTTGCAAATTTAAAGGCGAATAAAGGGAACTTGAATGTCCTATTCACCTTTGGTAAGTGAAGAATTATTTTCTGCTCTTTTCAACAATTAACTGAAATATTCTCAGTGAAAATATCTGACATGAAAATAAATGGTGCCCATGATCCAGGACCAGTGATAAACTACACATTTTGGTTTCCTGATTACATATGTGATTACATGAAAAGTCTCCATATAATCTAAGACACTAATAATGATCATAAAAACAGCTGTCACTTATTAAGTAAGCATTCTAAGGGCATGTATGCACTTAACATATATTATCTTTATTCTTACAGTTATCCCGTGAGGGTGGAATAGTATTGAACCCATTTTTACAATGGAAGAAGCAGAAGCTAAAAATAAATAATTTGTTCAAATTCCACAGCTTATAATTAATATATACAGTATATATATAATTATGTAAAATATATACACACACATAGAAACACACACACATTCTGCTCTCAATTACTTCCCTACTACTTTATACTGGAAGGTATTCAGTTAGATTACGTTCTGGTGATACAAATACAGATAGGAGGTTACTTTTGCCTCAACCCAGTCATGGAGATAGACAAAACAGTAACTGAAATGCAAAATGAAAAGATAAAACATGAAGAATGACATGGGAGCCCACATTATTGTTTTTAGTTCAGCCTAAGGTGGACAGAGAAGGAAGGCTTCCTGCTGTAAGTGATGCTGTTGTTCAAACTGAGTCTTGGCGGAGGATGGAGGGTTAGCTAGGAAAAAAAATAAGGAGGGTGGTGGGAAGTACCTTGGAGGCAAGTGCATGACAAAGCCATACAGATATAAAATGGCTCATTTATTCCAGCAACTGCTAATGCCAATGTTGTTGGGAGCATAATGCTTGTGGAGAGAAATGGCCAAAAAATAAAAATATATCAGCAAAATATTCCTGATGAAGAAACCATGATTTGAGTTCTTTTGGGAAAGCAACTTAATCTTTCTCTGAGTGCCCATTTCCATCTGTAAAATGGGTCAATAACATCTAGAGTTTCTCTGAGGAATAAAGGAGTTAATATCCAAAACTTAAAACACAAGATTGACTAGGACACCTTACACATTGAATCATTTGCTATTACTAATAGAAGAAAAGTAACTGGGTCCAGACCATACAGCTAGTAAGTGTACTAGCCAAGACCTAAAATCAGACTGAAGGAACCCTAAAGTCATTGATTATCACACTACCTGAACCCTAGTGGCCTATGAAATGCAGTAATTATGTTTTATAATCTAGAAAAATAAACACTAATAAACAGCTATTGGTTATAGGATTTCATCCTTGTATGTGGGAGTGCTTTGTTTAGACAATTATTTCCTACATTTAGATTAATTTTAAGTTTTTTTCAAATGAATATACTTCAAATCAGGTACATTTTTATGTTGACACTGGGCATTAAATATCTAAACAATTTGTTAAGGAGTAATACCAAATTAGATCAATTACTAAATCTCAGCAACAATGAATTACAAACTATATTAGTTTTATCATCCATTCAACAAGCTTGTCCTCTCTAACCTTCTGCATAAATTCTACACTATGCTATAATGGTTTGCACTTTTGGTTCATCCATTCATGGTACATGTTATCTATGCTTTCAAATGATTTCCTCTCTTCCACTTAACTCTAGACTCTTTCCTAAAATGGGATTCTTGCCTCATCATTACGACAAGTTCAATTTATTCTGTAGGACATCAGAAAAATTACCCCTTCTCAAAGTCTCTCTTTTATAAACTGATAAATAAGGAGTAGAAATCATCTCTGCATCATCACACAGCAAGGACCCATTAAGTAAATTCTTTGTGTTCAGAAGTAAAGGCAATAGCGCGAGTCATAAACAAACAAATCACGTCTTTCAAACTTACACAGCAAGAAGGCATCCATTAAGACCTGAAGAGAGAGAAAACCAATCTGTCTCAGATCTAAATGATATAAAATGATCATAAAATCTCTGATATAAAAGAATTATGTTAAATTCTGAGTTATTCTGTACAAATAATAAAATAAGCAATCTAAGAGACAGAGTTGAGCAAATGTATGGCATTTTCAGCTAAATGGCAGAATGTAGAACAGCCTAGGAAGAAATAGCCCCCAAAATGGTGAAGGCTTATCAAATGAAAGCAAGTCTGGCTCTGCCCAATATCATATTCAGTCCAGAAATTAAATAACAAAGGTTGGCCATGTGCATTCTGCTCTCTAATAAAATTGACGGTATAAGGAAAAAGTCACATATCCTCATCATATCTTTCCTAACAATAACATAGGAAGGAATATCTAGCAGGAAAAAAATCTCATGGTATTTTTCTTGGAACCATTTCTCCTTTGCATATGTGCATATTAATGAGAAACATTATTTTGAACAACTAAGAAATAAATTTATCCTTTTCATATAACGAATTCAGCCACCATAAAATTACCAACCTCTTTAATGAATTTTATGCCTAATGAATATATATATGTGTCAGTGTGTGTGTGTGTTGAATTTAATATAAATACACGTATGTATTTTTAAGTTCTTAGAAATTCCAACTTCCTTACATCAGTTTTATGAAATTTACACTCAGTAGATTTCTTTAGTGTACGAATGTGCACTGTATAACTCTTATTAGAAAGAGAAAAAAAAGTTCAAATTGGATTCAAGCAGCAGTGATGGAATGGAAACATTGAATGTAATCACATACAACTTTGAAGAAAGAACCAAACAGATTTAATTGCCAATTAAATACATAAATTATAGTTAAAGGTAATTCCAAAACGTCAAGCCTAATTACATAGAAAAATTGTGCTGTCATGAAAACAGAAAAAAAACATAAATGAAAATGTCCAGAAAGAAGATAGATATGTGGAATTTTAGTTAGGTCAATGCTAGATGTGATAGTAAAAGTGATCACTGATGAAAAGACAGAAGAAGGACAATAATAAAAATCTGAATTGTATCCATGTATAAGAGGTAGAATAGATAAAAAGTGGCACCATAAAAATAGACAAAAGAGAATGCAAAATTTAAAAGAGAGTAATGAAAATCAAAGGAAAGAAAATTCTAGCAAGAAAAATACGTGTGTCGAATGCTACAAAAGGCTGCAGTTTATGTACAAGAAGTCCATAGGAATATTTAAGTAAATAGCTGCTGTAGACTTCCCATTTCAAGATTGATGTGAAGACATTTCCATACCTTTCTACTCTCAAAAACTTCCCTTAAGCAATAAATAAAATAAGAAACCAAAATCTAGACACTATCTTAAATGAAACTAAAAAATACCTGTGACTCAAAGAAAAAGTAGATAGAGAATTAGTGGCCCAGCAGAGGTGAAGAATGAACCTTACAGTAATAATGAAGAAGAAACAAACCAATTTGCCCTGTAGAACTCTAGAAAGCTTCAATAGCTTGAGGATCCAAGGGTAATGGAAGGCTGAGATGAGGCTGGCTGTGAAAAACAGTGGGTCATTTGAAAATCTGTTGAAAAAAATGTCTGTATGCCCAGATTTTACCCTATTCAGATCTATTAAGCTACATAGAATAAAGAAGTTTTACAGATATCAGAGGAAATGCACTAGTCAAATGCAAGATATAGGAACACTAAGTATATAATAAACCTGCATGAGGCATAAGAGTCACAACAAGAGGGTTAAGTGGTATTCTGCATAGTCATCAGTAAGATTCAAAGCCCCCTTTTCCTGCTCCATATCAAGAAGATTGGCAGCTTATATAATCAAGAAGGACATTGGTGGCTATTTCTCTGAAAGTAGAAAACCACACCAAGAAAAACATTTACAGATAACTTGAGGGTCACCAATCAATGACCAGCTAGTTATTCAATCACTCTACAATGAAGCCTCAAAGTTTGCAAGATCCACCCATGCACATAGAGCTTCTGATCAGATTTTCTGCACTTCAAACTTAATATCATTACATCATTAAGAACCATCAGATAGCTGAGAAACATATTCAACTTAAAAAAAAAAAGGCAAAACAAAGAGAGAAAAAGAATTCTGAGGAAACATGAAAACAATCTTCCAGGAAATCATAATTAATATTCACAAAGAGATACAATGACATTGCAACCATGAAGCAAGAATAGATGTTTAAAAAGGTTTAAATGTAACTTAAAGTAAAATACTTGTTAGAAGGGTAGTTTTAAAATATTATCTACAGGTTGAGGAAACCTACAGAAAGGAGTACAAAAAAAAAAAAGATTTTAAGGGGAAATTCTAGGAACAGAAAGTTCCAGAAAGTGGTTGGCAGGAGCCAAAGGTAGGGAAAGGGACTGGCTGCAAATAAGCACAGGGAATTTTTGCAATGACTGTGTGGCAGTTAAATGACTGTAATTTGTCAACATATAAAACTGTATACTTAAAAAGGGTGATTACACTTTTAAAAAAGGTGTCAAGATGGAAAGTAGAAAAATAAAGATAAAAATAATTAGAAAATTCATCCAGAAGACCAAGTATTCAACTAATGAGTTGTAAAATTAGAAAATTAAGGAAAGGAAGAGAAAATTTCAAAGAAATAATGGAAGAAAATTCCTCAAGCGGAAGCACCAGACTGTCTAGATAAAAATGGTTCACCTAGTGCCTATCCATTGAAAGAATGAAGACCTGCACTAAGGCACCTGTTTGAGAAACTGCAGAACACTGGGAATAAAATCAAGATCATGAAGGCTCACCAAAAATAATCAGAAATAAAAGAGAAACCTACAATAAAACATGACTCAGAATGGCTTCTGAAGTTTTACATAAGACACTAAAAAGCAATGGGATGGTACTTTCAAAATAATTAAAGAAAAACACATCCACTCTATTATCTAGGCCCTGAAGGGAACCAAACAAACACTAAAACTATAATTCAAAAAGCTTTTTTCTAAAGTACATATCAAATTGTGTATCCAAAGAGCACATGGTGTACCTGAAAGCATCAACCCATAATGCCAACGTTAATACATAATCTAGGAAACGCTGAAATTTTTTAAAATAAAATTTAAATTTTCTTTAAATTTAAATGAAAATTCTTTAAAGAAAGAAAAAATAATCCTATGGGTATCTAGATAAAAGGAGCATATGACATATAAAAGAAAAAAGAAATAATTTTCTTTGAGAGCAATGCTTTTTTTTGGTGGTGGGGGGGAATAAACCAGAAAGTATAATTAAGATGCCCAGAAAAATAAAAATGTGAGTCAAAGATTTTATACCAAGTAAAACACCCTTCAATATAAAGGAAAAAACTGCTCATAACATTAAGTAGCTCCGAAAATGTGGTTGCTATTAGTCCTTCTTAAGAAATCTACTGGAGAACAAATTTCAAAAAATTAAAATAAATTGCATAAAAAACATCAAAATGACAACAGGAAGATCAACAGAAGAAACTGTGCAGAGCATTAAATAAAAAAATCACTTGCAGAACAAAAATAAATGAGGGTTAGAGAGAAGAAAATATTGTATGTGACAGCTATAAGCTCTGACAATTAAAAAGTAGTAGGTAATAGATGTAGCATATACAAAGTCATTTTGTTTTGTTGTTTTCAGTAATCAGAATTGGTAGTAATAGTACTAGCATAGTTATTCTGAGAATGTGTATGTGAAATGTGGGATAGAATAATTATGGAATATTCTAATTCTAATGTCCCCTGTGTCCTTGAGAGCCAAAGTGAAATAAAGAGAATAACTAAAAACCCAGTCATCCAAAATTGGAATTGGACGTATTTGAACAAACACATCAGGTTTTTTTATTGTTAAAAATAAATAGATGTGTCCTAGTTCTTCCAGAATAGACTAAGAAACAGTAATAAATGATAAATGAAGGGATCTTGGAGCATGAATAAGGAAGAAAGAGGAACAGAAGTAGCAGAAATTTGGGGTTACATAATAGTCTATTCTTTTCCTGAGTTTTATAAATCATATTGGATAATTGCAACAAAAATTATAACACCATCTCTGATACTCAAGATAATGATATTTAAAAGTAGGGACAATAAAGAGACCTAAGTGGAAGTAAGGTTTCTACATTTCTGGGTGTTTTTCATTTTTTGCTTTTTGTTTGAGATGGAGTCTCACTCTGTCACTCAGGCTGGGGTGCAGTGGGGCCATCTCGGCTCACGGCAATCTCTGCCTCCCGTGTTCAAGCTATTCTCCTGCTTCAGCCTCCCGAGTAGCTGGGATTACAGGCGCCTGCCACCATGCCCAGCCAATTTTAAAAAATTATTTTTAGTAGAGACAAGGTTTCACCATGTTGGCCAGGCTGGTCTTGAACTGCTGACCTCAGGTGATCCACCCACCTCAGCCTTTCAAAGTGCTGGGATTACACCACCACGACCGGCAGATCTCTACATTTCATTCAGTGTTGTAAAACGCCCATACCAGTAGACTGTGTATACAGTTACATATGTATACTGTAGTTGCTCTGGGCATTATAACTATACAAACAAATACAATCAAATTATACAAACAAATACAATTAAAAAATATAAATAGTCCAGGTGCAGCTGTAATCCTAGCACTTTAGGAGGGCGAGGCAGGCGGATCACCTGAGGTCAGGAGTTCAAGACCAGCCTGGCCAACATGGTGAAACTCCGTCTCTATTAAAAATTAGCCAGACATGGTGGCGCATGCCTGTAATTCCAGCTACTTGGGAGGCTGAGGCAGGAGAATCACTTGAACCCAGGAGGTGGAGGTTGTAGTGAGCTGAGATCACATCACTGCACTCCAGCCTGGGCAACAGAGTGTGACTCCATCTCAAAAAAAAAAAAAAAGAAAAAAGAAAAAAAAAATATATATATGAAGCAAAATGAATTTCTAATTATTTTAATTATAGTGGGCTAGAACACATCAAATATTTAAAATTATATAAATTAAAAAGAATGATAGAGTATCATCATTTTTCAACTCTCAAGGAATCAACGATCTTTCTAACCATTAAGAATCAACAGCTGCTGACATGAAAAAAAAAAGTTAAAACCAGACATTATGTGTGTCCTGATAAAAGAACACACCACCACTCAAGAGATTAACTCAACTCTGATTACATCTCTGTATCCAACTGCCAATTGCTGGAAATATAAAACAGGAACAGGTTGAATGCATTATAAGTATCCAAGTCAGCAACACCTAGATTAAGGTAAATTATACTAGTTAAAGGGTACAAGTACAAATTCTCCCTCAGACAGATTATAAGGAAAAGAAAGAGATTGAAGAAGAACCTGTAGATTAAAAGACTTAAAAGACATCAGATTTCTAAAATGGGCCAGACTAAACTATAGTGTGTAGGAATGCACTTTTAGCTGATACAACCATAAAGAAAAGTGGTTATTATAAAAATCAAGATTGCAGTCACATTTGAAGAATGGAAAAGGCCTGTGATCATGAAGGGCACATGGATAGCTTTTGCAGCCAGTGGAAATGTTCTATTTCTTGACTTGGGTGGTAGTTACATGGGTATTCAGCTTGTAATTTGCTAAGCTGTATGTTTTTTATTTTTGTTTGTTTTCCTCCATCTGAGTTTTATAATACTAAGGTCTAAAAAGGTTAAGCATAGATCATGTGCATTAAATTAGTACTACATTAAATTTAAATACTGCTAGAGCAAAAGAGACAGATGCCAGACAGGTAATACTGACTCTTTCAGCATAACTTCCCAAGTGTGTTCCTAAGGTAACTAAGCATTAAGCATTATTTATTTCCCACAAGGTTTTCTGTCACAGAGGTATTTCTAGCATGATTTATTTACTGAGGCTTATTAACTTGAAAAGACATGGATGCTGATCTTAAACAGGTCTAAATTTTAATCCCAACTCCACTTCCTTTTAGTTTTGTGACTTAGCCTTTCTGATTTTCCATCTCCTTATGTGCAAAATGAGAGTAACTACTGCATATTATTATTATTTTGAAAACATTTTATATAAAGTGCCTAGAAACAGTTAAGGCACTCGGGAAATATTATCTGCTACTCTGATTACAGAAATTCCCTTTATAATCTCAGTATTCGCTGTAACAAAATAACAAACCCCAAAATACTGACTCTCCCCAGCAGTATTCTATAACAAAGAAAACACAGATCTTTGGTTCAGGTTAATTAATCTTAATATTTTTACTCCAATTTCTATGATTGGCTTACAGGTATTTTTAATCAGTAAGAAATATTACAGTTATCTTTTTATTATGGAATCCTATGGCCATTGTGACAAACATGTTAAAATGTATCAGTTTTCTGGAGCCACTAAGTAGCCACAAAGGCCACCAGGAGATGGGTTACAGGTGATCCAGGGAGCCTGTTGGAATCAAATCAACCCAGGTGTTAAAGAAAGAACGTGGTACAGAATAAGAAGAAAATCTGTTCCTTTACCTCTGCCGTTTTCTCTTTAAGTGAACCTCTTCCTCAGTGCCATCAGCACACTGGGACACTTCCCTAAAGGGGGACGTCAGGTCTTGTGTCTGATTTGTAAACACCACTTTCTGTCATCTTTACAAGGTATTTTATCACCACTTGACACAGAGGCCTCATCTTCCAACTTCTAGTTGTCAGGATAAATGTAGTCAGTTTAAGTCACATACGAAAGGCAAGAGATTAATATTTAAAAACATCATTGTATTTTTTTTTATTTTTTCTGTCATAAAAAGTGTTTCCCAGCAGGCATTGTGCACTTAGAAATGGAGGATGAGGCCAAGCATGGTGACTCATGCCCGTAATCCCAGCACTTTGGGAGGCTGAGGCGGGTGGATCACCTGAGGTCAGGAGTTCAAGACCAACCTGGCCAACATGGTGAAACCCCGTCCCTACTAAAAAAAAAAAAAAAAAAAAAAGCAAAAAATTAGCCGGGCGTGGTGGCGGGCACCTGTAATCCCAGCTACTCGGGAGGCTGAGGCAGGAGAATTGCTTGAACCTGGGAGGCAGAGGTTGCAGTGAGCCAAGATCGTGCCACTGCACTCCAGCCTGGGCAATAAGAGCAAAACTCCATCTCAAAAAAAAGAAAGGGAGGATGAACATCACCAGTGGAAGGTGGATGAGACACAGAGGAATTTCCAGTAAAACAGAAAGGAGAACTAAAAGGAGTTCGTAACAATTTGAGGGATAAGAGGAGCAGCAGAGGACTCATTCAAATGTGTCCCAGCTCCCACATCACATGTTGAAATGGTGAAGGTTGCAGCGGAGGGGAGCTGCTCAGACATGCTGGAAGAAAAGCAGAAGTGGAGAGTGCTTGAAAATCTGGGAGGGAAGTGTCTGTGGAGCGGACCTGCTCCGAGGTGGTGTGGTCATGTCAGAATAAAAAGACAGGGCTGCTATTCTAGGTAAGAAGCCATCCACGTTAGCACTCCCAGGCCCTCCTCAATTCCCATAGGCAAAGATGACATTTGGGATACTTCTCTAAGTCCTGTGCAAGAGGCAGAAGGTACCTGATATGGCTGGATAAAATTACCAAGGATGGTCACTGCAACAGAGTCAAAGTGGTTCTGAAATTAATAGCTGACGGACAGGCTGCCAGGATGGGATGGACTGCAGACCTCGAGATGTGCCATGATGATGACGGTCTGTGCAGTCTGCCTCAGCTGAGACACACACCCATCATCCCTGATTTCCATAGTGAACTGTACGGGCACAACACCGGAATCATCGCCTCCCAGGGGAGGCCAGAGAGAACCTGGGGAACAACACTCAGATCTGAGGCGTCCTCTCCCCACAAGACCATGATGTCACAGGACAACACGGGGCTCTATGTACCCAGATAACATCTCAGGGAGTGTATGGGGGGAGATTGATCTGACAGGGAAGTGAATCCACTGAACAATTATGCAGAATGAGGCAGAGATAACTTGATGCTTTAAGTACCCATTACTGCAATCAACACCACCAGCAGCAAACAAAGTAGGCTTGAAAAATACATGTGATAGGCTAGAGTATTGGTTTTGCACATACAGTACAGTATAAAATTGTGATGTCTCATGCAAGAATATTTTGAGAAAGTTCATATACTTAAAGATGTTTTAACTTTCTAATCGGAAGCTGTAAATGTACCCCGGTAACATAAGTGTCTTATGTATAGTTGATGAGAGTGGTATTATATCCAACTGGAATTTACACTGCAGCTTTAACAGCTCTTTTCCATACATTGAACAATTCAATATCACAATTTATTCCACAGTTCAGCAAGTTTATTGTCTCGGAGGAAGTTTAAATGGTCAAATCAATGCATATAAAATAGAAGGCCTTTTTTGCAGAGTCAAGAAAACCAGGAATGCAACTGACTTTAAGTGATGTTTAAAACACTTTTCTGACAAGAAATTCCAAATCTCTTCAATAACAACAGATTACAAACAAACTCTTAAAAAAAAAAAAAGAAGGAAATCTGAAGCTTAAATATCAGAACGTCCAGTTAAAAGCAGTACTAACTTCCCATTCTGTCTTCATTTCTAGCCCCATGACTGAGCTCCATCCTCAGTTACGCACAGTTACTGCAGATGCTGATAGGCATTCCCAGTCTGAAAGATTTATAAGTCATCCTTATTCACTAGCCTGCCTTTTACCTTGATGTAAACAGTTACAGTGGTAGAACTTTGCAAAAATGGTATTAATCAGGAATGAGGAATACTTTCTATTAGAAATACTTCCTGTTCACACAACATTTTTTAATCAACTGAGAAACGCTCAGTATAAAGAAACAACCTGGAAGAGATGGTGCTATGTGGAACAAGTCACACAGCGTTTTCAGAGTTAAAAGCATATAATACAAGTCAAATAGCTGAAACAGCAGTGCTTGGGTTCATAAAAGCAGAATAGGGTGAATCTCGTAAGTGTGGACTGCCTAACTAGGAGACCTTCTGATTTTGAATGTCTCTGGTGGTGTTTCTTACCTTTGCTTCTCACCTCTTTTTATTGTATCCTTTGTGCTTTCTCAAGACAAATTCCAGAGTAGGCGAAGAAGTGGTGTGACATACGGAACTGCAAACATCTGCTTATCACCTACTTGTCCAACCATCACCTGGCTTTCCAGCAAAGGAAAGTCCCCACTAGGGCTTCTACCCACAACCAAATTCCGAGTCACTCGCCTGACCTCCTTGCTAATCAACTTAGCATAGCTTCTACTTTACTACTAAATGCCATACATCTGCTTATCAATTATCAAGCCACCTGCTAAGAATTTGTCTTTGCCTCAGGGCACTTTCTCTTAGTGCAAGCGTGGTATCGTGAAATGAGCTGCTCAATGGAGAACTACCCCGTGCAGTATCTGAAGTTAATCATTGCAATTTCTTTTTTTGAGACAGAGTCTTACTCTGTCGCCCAGGCTGGAGTGCAGTGGTGCAATCTCAGCTCACTGCAAGCTCCACCTCCCTGGTTCACGCCACTCTCCTGCCTCAGCCTCCCAAGTAGCTGGGACTACAGGCGCCCACCACCACACCCGGCTAATTTTTTTTGTATTTTTAGTAGAGACGGGGTTTCACCGTGTTAGCCAGGATGGTCTCAATATCCTGACCTCGTGATCCGCCCACCTTGGCCTCCCAAAGTGCTGGGATTACAGGCGTGAACCACCACGCCTGGCCAATCACTGCAATTTCTAATCACACCTGAATGTTTTTAACTTTAAAGGATGAGAAAAGTAAACCCAAAAGAAACCTAACTGTATAAACTTAAATTAGGCATAGAAGAAGCTTGAGAAAATTAAATTAAGCTCAGAACTGAAAACTATCAAATTCCTATTCAAGATAACTCTCCTATGCTATTAGAACTATTCTCTATTATTTTTAATGCTTTAATTATGGAATATAGTCGAATGCCTTGGCTTTATGATCTCAATAAATATAATTATTGTTGTGTCCATAAACCTATGAAATAAATTACAAATGATATTTTATAAGTTGTTTTTCTTACCTATTATATTCTTCAACTTTATTTACAACAACAAAACACATAATCTATGAAAGAGAGGTAACAATTATCCTACTTTAAATGGTTGCTGAAAAAAGAAACGTAAAAGTACTTAGAACAGTGCTTGACACCCAAGGAACACTTTAGAAGCATTTGCTATTGTTATTGTTATTTATTCATTTCCCTAACACAACCAATAACATACTATTCAAGATCACTTTACAGTCACTATACCACATATATGCATATGTTTTTTTCTGGAGTGCTTATAAATTATAAGAAGTGTTTCTTTTGACATTATTTAAACAATTGCATTTTAAAAGAATTTCTCAAGTATTATAAAGCAAATACGATGAGAAAAACGTATTTGTTATCACTTTTTCAAAAGAAGAATTTCATTTGTCTAGGTGAATAATGACCCTGAGAGAACTGATCTCAATTGCAGAAATTCATTTTTGTTTTAAAAGATGTTTAGTTAATGCAGGAGTCAGTAAACTTTCTCTGTAAAGAGCCAGATAGCACATATTGTATTGTAGTCTTTGTGGACCATAAATCCTCTGTTGGAGGTACTTCACTCTGCCTTTGTGGCACAAAAGCACAGTAAATTTTACTGTGTTTCAGTAAAATTTTAGCTATCCCTGCTCTAAAACATGCAGTATATGATTATTCATTTAGAAAGCAAAATCTAACAGAATAAAAGAATATAAGTTATCACATATTATATAGTGAATAGTCTTTAAGAACTCAGAATACTTTAAATTCTCCTATATCATACTTAAGATTGATCATCCATTAATTGTTCATTATAACCCCTCTACTACTACCGCCAAAGGTCTATACACATACCAGAGGAAAAAGTGGTGTCTGCTATGCATTTATTTATACCTCCCCCTCCTCTCACCAGGCTAATAAAGCCAGCTGAGCTCCAGTGATTTCTGGGAGAATGAACCCAGACCTTGATTTCTGAACATTACCCCTTAGCTCAATCCAGATTAAAAAGTATGGGCTTAACTTAGTGGCCAAATCAGTGAAGCTGTACTGATTCAACTCCAGCCAAGTCTGCTCTTTCTGGGATATTTATTAGGTTAAGTGAAGTTGTGACAAATTCATAGCGAGCAGTGAGTTAATCATGAATTTTAGTTTCTGGTGGGAAAAAAAAAGAGTTTGCCAAATGTCAGACTACTTCAAACTTAATCATATAAACAAGGAATGAGCTGATATCAAGAGTGGAAAAATACTTTGTGTGATAGAACCTTTTTCTTCTCACATAGTCTGCAGACATTACTTCAGAAGTCCTGAGCAACGAACAGCAGGTATTATTAGATTGATTTCTAGAAAGAATCTCAGACATCAAGGAATAATGTGTCACAAAAAGTTATCTGCTAGGCTGGAAATAGAAGTCAGATTTCCTGAACTTTCTTTAAGTCACAGTGATATCTACTACAAAACTTCTTTTTATACCTGGATATTTCTAAAGGAAACCACCAGAGCTATTCCACTTAAACTCCCTTCTCCTGAGAAAAGTCAGATTTGCTGAGGGAAAACTCAAGTAAAATTTATCTACTTTTTTTTTTTTTTTTTTTTTTTTGAGATAGAGTCTTGCTTTGTCACCAGGCTGGAGTGCAGTGGCACGATCTTGGCTCACTGCAACCGCCGCCTCCTGGGTTCAAGCGATTCTCCTGCCTCAGCCTCTTGAGTAGCTGGGATTACAGGCATGTGCCACCACGCCCGGCTACTTTCTTTGTATTTTCAGTAAAGACGAGGTTTCATCATGGTGGCCAGGATGGTCTTGATCTCTTGACCTCATGATCCGCCCACCTTGGCCTCCCTCTACTTCTTTAAACAATAGAAAGATGAGTTTCCCTCAGAATACACCGTTTCCTTTTGTGGCATTCTCTAAGCTGACTTTCATGGCTACCAAAGAAAATCGTGTTGGTGGCTTAGTTCACATTAAGAACCTCTCGTTAAACAATGCTGAACAGCATTTGATTGCCCGAAGCCAAAAATTAGTGCTGCCTGTCATCAGATTGTGCCAGGCCAGAAGTCTTGGCACTATTTCTGCCGTCAACTTCTCCACGTAGTGTAGAAGGGCTCAATGGGATGGCCCGACACTTGCTTCTCCTGAGTTTGTGAATTAAATCAGCATTTTTAATTACCCAAATCCACTGCCCCAAGGGGGCTATTAAAATTCAAAAGTACTTCAAGAGAATTTGATGAGGAAAAAAAATCAGACACTTTTTAAAAAATTGGATTTGTTGTACTTGAACTTGTCTGCATCACAAGTCCCAGTATAAACAATGAGGCGCAAGTTAAGACAAGCAAAGTAGGAGAATGAAGTCCGAAGGAATCTTGGGACTGTAAATGATGCCGTGTGTGCTTGTGATGCACACACTCTAGAGGAGTGAACAGCTAAAGTCTAAGAGCAATGGCTAGATGGGAATATTTATTTTTCCTGGCTTTAGATTGTTTTGGAGATTTTTGATATGTTAAAGCAATACAAAAAGAATATTTTTATTCAGTGATCTGCATGTTCGAGACATACAGAAGCTTTCAACATTCCAGAACATCCCAGGGCTTTTTGTAATTCTAAGCTTTAGCTTTTGCTGTTCCTTTTGCCTGAAATGCTCTTCCTCCTTTTCTCCTGGCAAATCCCTACTCTCCTTCAATAGCCAATTCAAATTCCATCCTCTCTCAGAGGACTTACCCAACTCTCCTATAGAGAGTGGCTTTCCTACCCTGTTCTACTGTAGAACTTTCATTAGAACTATTATAACAGTGTATGGTTATTTCTGTTTACATGCCTGCCGTCTCCCCAACTAGATTCAGGCGTTTAGACATCAGGAACTATGTCTTCTGTATCACATGAATCTTAGAGCACATTGTTTGACAAAATGGGTGCTCAAGTCCGGTTGAGTCAATGATTTCACCAAGTTAGTTTGAATTTGTTGCTCTAAAAGAAACCTTAGATCTCATTTAATTCTGATTTTTAGAAACAAAGAATTGAAAGCATGAGTGACATGCCCAAGGTTATACAGTTACAATGCATAGCTTTCGACTCCCTTTCCACTCTGTACAAAACCACACCCTGAGAAATCACTCTGAAAAGATTACATTTAGCATAAAACAGAGAGACGCTTACTCATCTCCATACCAAGTGACACATACCTATTTAACTAAGAGGAAGGGAAAAAGAAAGAAAGGAAAGGAAGGAAAGGAAAAGGAGATAAAGAAGAAACCAAACTGGAAATATTCCTAGAACAAAGAGGTCTCAACCTCAGCCCTACTGTAATTTTGGACAAGATATTTCTTTGTTGTGGAGGGCTTTCCTTTGCATTGTGGGTTATTTAGCCACATCTCCGGCCTCTACTCCCTAGATGCCAGTATCAACACACTCCACTCCCAAATGTGACAATCAAAAATGTCTCCAGACATTGCTTTATGTCCCCTGGAGGCAAAATTGCTCCTGGTTGGGAATAACTGCCCTAGATGAACAATCTTAGAGGAGATAATCTTCTACATTACTTCAAGCAAAGTAGCAATCAATTAGCATGTATGGCACACTGGCTTCAAACCAATACTCTCATATTAAGCATAGAAGCCAGAACCTGAAATGCTTAATCCTCTTACATTTTTATTAATCCGTTTTATTAAAAACAACGATGTTGTCACTTGGTCTATGGCTGCTAATGCAACAGCTAAAGGGAAAAAAACTAAAACTTCCAGTTCATAAAAAATTTAAACACATTTAACAAGTTCTTAAGATAATCTTAATAATTTTTACTTTAGCTTGACTTTAAACTTAAAGTTCCTTGCTCAGTATTAAGCATAAGAACCAGCAATTCAGTATTACTACACAACATCGCCTAAGGAAATAAAATTACTAAGAGAGTAATCGAATGTCCTTCATTTGCTTTTAGTATATATCTTCCAAAAACTATCTATTGTTTTATGGTATGTAAAGCTTTCTAATTGAGATTTTTATACATACTTGTGCATTTTAGGAATTTGGGATTTCCTCTCTTTAACCCTTAAAGTTGCTTCATAGTTTGCAGAGTTCTACTCTAGTTTCTAAATATGCAGCATAACATCAAATTCACATTTCAGGACTGTAGGACAAAACATAAATAGTCAATGGCCAGAGCTAGTACTTTTTATTTTTGAAAAAGAAACTGAGACTGTTTTTTGAAAAAAGGAGTAACATTAACCTAGTACATTTTATCCATCTAGTGCAATAAAACTTCATCATTACAAGTAGATACAGTCCAAAACCACCATTGTTGAACTGCACAAACCAGGAACTTCCATTACTGCAAAGTTAATGAAACTACAGAGTTGCCAGTAAAGCTAGCTGGCCGGGAATTCTTGGAGTCTGGCTTCTTGCTCCTGACTTTGGTATGGCACCACTGGGTAGCAACTGTCCACTCTGGCTTAAATATCAATAAACACGATACCTGGCACTAATGCCACCTTTGATGTCCAAGACAGCAGCAGGGATACATGGAACTCGAGTGATTCTATCACCAGATTGTGCAAATTAGACCCAAAATGTACTTAAGACAGAGGACTCCCCCCTCTGCCTTCTGCTTCCTGAGACAGAGTAGTATCCCATTTCCTATCCGCATCACCTTCCTCTGTGGAATTCCTGTCCCCACAAGATAAGAACTTCTACCAGAGATAAGAACAAATGGAAAATCATACTATATCCAAATTCCAGTTCTTGTGCAAATTTTAACAGTCACTCGCGTGTTTAAAATGCATTTAAGTATCACGACTTCAAGTGTGGAGTTTTTAACCAGAAATCTTCCCCATCCTAGTTTCTACCTTCTCTGTATTGTCTTAAAGCTGTATGAATGTGTCAAAAAATAGATAGATGGACAGAAACATTATCTGGTATAGTACTTCTATTTCAATATATACTTCCTGAAATTTCAATCTTTCATTTAAATCAAATTGCTTTCCTAGCCCCAAATCTCATTAAATACCATAGAAACAATTCTTATACAGGCATACCTTGGAGATATTGCAGGTTTGATTCCAGACTACCACAATAAAGTGAATGTCACAATAAAGTGAGTCACACAAAACTTTTTGTTTCCCAGTGCATACAAAAGTTATATTTATACTATGCTGTAGTCTATTAAGTGTGCAATAGAATTATCTCTAAAAAAAAAAGTATATGCCTTAACCTAAAATTACTTTATTGCTAAAAATGGCTAACAGTCATTTGAGCCTTCAGTAAATAGTAATCTTTTTGCTGGTGGAGGGTCCTACATCAGTGTTTATAGCTGCTGACTAATCAAGGTGGTGGTTGCTGAAGGTTGGGGTAGTTGTGACAATTTCCTAAAATAAGACATGGAATTTGTCACATCAATTGACTCTTTCACAAGGAATTTCTCTGTATCATGCTATTCTGTTTGGTAGCATTTTACCCACAATAGAACTTCTTTGAAACTTGAAGTCAGTCTTCTCAAACTCTGCCACTGCTTTATCAAGTAAGTTTATGTAATATTCTAAATTTTTTGTTGTCATGTCAACAATGCTCAAAGCATCTTCATCTGGGGTATATTCTATCTCAAGAAACCCCTTTCTTTGCTCATCCATAAGAAACAATTCTTTATCCACTCAAGTTTTATCAGGGGATTGCAGAAAATTAGTCACATCTTCAGGTTTTACTTCTAATTCTAGTTCTCTAACTATTTCCATCACATCTGCAATTACTTCCTCCACTAAAAATCCTGAACCCCTCACAGTAATTCATATGAGTTGGAATCAACTTCTTCCAAATCCTGTTAATGTTGATATTTTGATCTCGTCCCATGAATCTCATTGTTCATAATGGCATCTGGAATGGTGAATTCTTTTCAGAAGGTTTATGATTTACTTTGCTCAGACCCAAATCCATCAGAGGAATCACTATTCATGGCAACCATAGCCATACAAAATGTATTTCTTAACCAATAACACTTGAAAGCCAAAATTGCTCCTCTGTGGGATATAGAATGGATGTTGTGTTAGCAGGTGTGAAAACAACATTAATCTCCATGGACATTTCTTTTGGAACTCTTGAGTGACAAGGTACATTGCCAATGAGCAGTCATATTTTGAAAAGAATCTTTTTTTTGGAGCAGTAAGTCTCCACAGTGGACTTAAATATTCAATAAACCATGCTGTAAACAGGTGTTCTGTATTACAGGGTTTGTTGTTCCATATACAGAACACAGGCAGAGTAGATTTAGTGTAATTCCTAAGGGCCTTAGAATTTTCAGAATGGTAAATAAACGTTGGCTTTAACTTAAAGTCATCAGCTGCCTTAGTTCCTAACAAAAGAGTCAGCCTGTCCTTTGAAGCTTCGAAGTCATGCATTGACTTCTCCTCTCTAACTATGAAAGTCCTAGATGGCATCTTCTTCCAATAGAAGGGTGCTCCATCTACACTGAAAATATGTTGCTTAGTGTGGCCACCTTCATCAATGATCTTAGCTAGATTTTCTGAATAACTTGCTGCAGCGTCTACAAAAGCACTTTCTGCTTCACCTTGCACTTTTAGGTTATGGAGAAGGCTTCTTTCCTTAATCCTTCTGAGCTAACCTCTGCTAGCCTCCAACATTTCCTCTGCAGCTTCCTCACCTCACTCAGCCTTCATAGCCTTGAATAGAGTTAGAGCCTTGTTCTGGATTAGGCTTTGGCTTAAGCGAATGTTGTGGTTGACTGATCTATCCAGACCACTTAAATTTTCTCCATATCAGAAATAAGCTGTTTTGCTTTCTTATCATTCATGTGTTCACCAGAGTAGCACTTTTAATGTCCTTCAAGCACTTTTCCTTTGCATTCAAAACTTGGGTAACTCTGTGGCCCAAGAAGCCTCGCTCTTGGCCTATCTCAGCTTTGGACATACTATCCTCAGTCAGCTTTATCATTTCTAGCTTTTGATTTAAAGTGAGAGATGTGAGACTCTTGTTTTCACTTGAAAATATAGAGGCCACTGTAGGGTTATTAACTGGCCTAATTTCAATATTGTTGTGTCTCATGGAATAGAAAGACCCAAGAAAATGGAGAGATACTGGAAAATGGTTGGTAAGTGGAACAGTCAGAAGACACACACAACATTGATAAAGTTCTCTGTCTTATATGGGCATGGTTCATGGTGCTCCAAAACAATTCCAAGAATAGCATCAAAGATCATCAATCCCAGATCACCATAACAGATATAATAATGATGAAAAAGTCTGAAATATTGTGAGAATTACCAAAATGTGACACAGAGACATGAAGTGAGCTCATATTGTTAGAAAAATGGCATTGGCACAGGGTTGCCACAAACATTACATTTTGTTAAAAAAAATGCAGTATCTGTGAAGCATCATAAAGCAAAGTGCAATAAAACCAGGTATACCAGCCAGGTGCAGTGGCTCACGCCTGTAATCCTAGCACTTTGGGAGGCCAAGGCTGGAGGATCACAAGGTCAGGAAATCGAGACCATCCTCACTAATACGGTGAAACCCCGTCTCTACTAAAAATACAAAAAAAATTAGTGGAGCGTGGTGGTGGGCGCCTGTAGTCCCAGCTACTCAGAACAGGAGGCTGAGGCAGGAGAATGGCGTGAACCCGGGAGGCGGAGCTTGCAGTGAGCAGAGATCGCACCACTGCACTCCAGCCTGGGCGACAGAGCAAGACTCTGTCTCAAAAAAAAAAAAAAAAGGTATACCTATATTTCCGATGCACTTTCCTATTTATATCATATTACTACAATATTGCTTTATTTAAAACTTTGAATATTTGATTTGTCAAATATTTGAATATTTGATTTGTCAAATATTCGAATATTTGACAGATAAAATGTTGATAATCTCTTACTTACAAAAGTCAGCAATGTCTGATTATTGACTAAGACTGAAAAAAATTTTGCTGTGGTTTGAAGACTTGATGATTTATAAAGCACCATCATTTTTAGAGAAAAAAAAATCACATTTTCCCTAGGGATTACTGCATATGATTGTACTGTTTATTTATGTGCAGAAGTACCTGGGTGGCATGAGGGGCCTAAACTCAGCCCAATTTCAATGCCAAGCCAAACTGAAAAGTGGTTTATAATTCTTTGGCTCAGAAGGGGCACTTTTTTTGTAATGTTTCCAAGACAAGTACAAGCCAGCTAATGATATCCCTACTTGAGAGACAGAAGTACACTATAGCAGCTCAATAACCACTCAAATGCAGAAACCAGGTAAACAAAGAAATCTCGAGGAATCAGAGACTGATTTTCACAAATCCTGTGCTGGCTACCAGATAGTAACCCTCAGTAAGATTAGGCTCTATCTAAATATCATAGTCCAAAATTTCCAGTGTTTACATACATATAAATTCTGAGAATCATAAGCTAATGCTCAAAAATAGCCCAAATTTCTGAATATTCTGGTTTTAACTTGTATGTTTTTCTCAAATACTAGTCTCTTTTCACAGTAGAGAAAATTTGAGAATTCAAAGTGGCACATTAATCTTCTTTGAGTTGATATTACTTATTATTGATATGCCTGAAGAAAAATATTTCTGAGATTTTACAGTGTCATGTAATGACTTGTAAGTCTGATTAAATCATTCTAAAATTTTGGAGTAGGGGAACAGAAAACAAGTAAGCAAAGGAAGAACAAAGAGACATGGGAAGAAAGGCAGGGAAGAAAAGGGATGATTATATTAAAGAAACGAAGGAAGAAGAATAATAGAGAAGAAGCAACCTCAATTTTCTGCCTTAGGGTAATAACAGGATGGCAAACCATAGCTACGGAAATATTGAGCTTTCTAAACCACTCTTTCAACCAGAGGTTTCAAAAACAACCAACCAATAACAAAGAATCATAGCAAGTATTTGATGCTAATAAGTTTCAATAGTTTCAAAACAAATACTCCTCTTAAGTTTGTGTTGTTTAAACTATGAAGGCCAGAATAAATGAGTCCTTACTTTCTGTTACCCATTCACTTCTGGCTTTTTCTCCCTTCCCAGTGTTCTTGGCATAGGTCAACTGGGGAGCACTGATTCCCTGGGTTCCAGAGCCCTAGTCAGCTTTTCTGAAATAAGCCCTGAAAAGCTAGAGCAATCCTGGTAAAATCAGTTTTCTTTTCTTTCTCTCTCATCCAAGTCTTCCCCTCATCTCCCAACCTAAAATTTATCTTTGCCATTTTCATTATATAATTCAGGTTTCTCTGTATTTCTTCTCATGCTCTGTTTACTTTCCTTTGTATGCATTACTTTTCTATGTTTCTGCTCTGAGTTACTTTATTCTATACATGCAGTGATGCAATGTTTAAACTTTTTTTAAAAAAAAAACTGTAAGTGGTATGACAGATACAGCTAAAGAGTTTCAAACCACAGAACAGTCTCAGCTGAAGTGTGACTATACACACCTGCCAACACTACCTGTAGTTTTATCACTCCTTGGGGACCAAACACTGCTTTTCCTGTTTCTGGTCCAGCGGCTTAGAACGTCACCTTGTCTAACTATAAGACATCAAGGGAAGGGTGTCAAAAATGTCTTATACAAAATCTGCCAGAATAACTAAGTGATATAACACTTTGAAAGAAGGGTCCCTGGGGTATAAAGCTTATGGTCAGGAGATAAACAGAAAAGACGTTTCAATTTGGAAGAAACAGTGTTAAGAAAGAAAGAGAAGGAAGGAGGAGAAGTTAAAGAAAGGGAGACAGGGAACTTACAAAAACAGTTTGATTCCAGAATATGCCATGGTAACTGAAGCTATTTTGCATTTTGATGTTGCTATGCCATGCATTTTAGCCTACTCTATATTAATTACTTTGTTTCTTGCTTTAACCAAAATACACGTATAAAAAAGACAGCCATCTCTAAGGTTGTTGGATAAAATATCCTGATTTTTGTAAAAGTTTTGTTCTAAATGCTGCATCCAAAAGAATAACGAATTTCATATAGCTTGTTATACTTAGCAAGGCACTTTTGCATATGCCATATGTCATCTCATTTGGGCCCCGTAACAACCCAGGAGGGTAGGCAGGACAGGTTATCAGGTCTGACGCTGAGAGAACGTAAATGACACTGCAGTAAACAGAGGTGTCTGAACTTAGAGTACACCTGAAACTTTTGAACTGCATGTTCCACGCTGTTCCCAAGGCATGTGATTTTAATGTGTTACAGGATAGACTCAATTAAGGAAAGTACTATCTGTAAAACATTTGTTTGTATAATATTCATTGCTCAAATTTATCTAAGTTGGATCTAAGCCATGACAAAGGAAAAAAATAAGCTAATTTGAACCTTTACTTATTGTAGACCTTTGCTTTCCCTCCTATTCAAATTATTATAATTTTATGCAAAATGTTCTAAAGTTGAACTGTACTAGATAAATGATCCTCACATGATCTCCAAACACCATTACCATATAACTTATAAACAAAAAGAATATTTGAAAAGAGATTTAGATCCTCAGGATTTGATGAGAATGAAAATGGGATTGTAATATTTTCTATTCTTTCATCACTTTCTCATCTAACTTGGTTTTTAATGAAAATTCCATCTTAATACAAGCATCAAATTAGGTTGCCTTATAGGAGAAACCTAATTCTATTCCCCTACAATTTCTCACAAATAAACATTATTTCTACCATTTCTATTGTCCATTTGTGTACATGGCAAGTATTTTCTGATACAATTTACTGAACTGTTACTTTTGAGAATTATTACATGATTGGGAGTTCCTGAAGCAACATCATTGAAATGATATAAAGCTGTATTAACCAACAATGCTCAACAACAATTCTCTAACTCTAGCAAAATTAAAACTATTCTCAAAGTTATAAATGTTTCACCTTTGCCCACATATGCATTTCTGCCTGACAAATAAAGCTCTCTACTTAGCTATAAAGTCCAAGAAATTTTTAAATTAGACTTTCTAAGTTTTCTCTTAATTGATGCCAACGTGCAAAGAAACTCCAATGTCCTCAAAGTAGTATTTTCATGGAATTGAAAATATCAATGGATAACTCAGGGAAATGATGATTTTCACAGGAGACGCATGGCATTTATTACTTGAGAAACACTTCTAAAGTTTTATTTTAGGTCAATGGCAGTATTTTGGGGTATGATGCTGACATAAAACACATTGGAAATAGCTATTTATATGGCTGACTTCATACAGACCTCAATCACTGAAGGGATTTAGCCCCCCAAATTAGGAAGTCACTTACATTGACTCTGACCTCCCCTCATGAGAAGTCCAGGTGCTTCTTCTTGAACTTCAAGGGCTCGGGCAGCCCAGGCATTGCCCCAACACTGCTTAGAGCAGTGGTCAGTCTGGAAGTAAAGAAGCACAGTAGTATCCCAGAGTGAGTGTTTTAAACAAGGCCTGCAAGAGGCACTAATACTGCATCCACGTCTGGCCACATGCCATTTCAGACTACAATATTATCCCGCCACAGCAAGAAATGGGGATGAAAGCCTAGAATAAGCTGTATTTATCCAAAGAATGTATCATAAGTGAGTTACAAACACATTTCTCCATATTGCCATTCATTTGGAGGTTAGCCTTGATGGCGTGATAATATTACAACTCCATATTCCAAATAATTACGGAATACACAGAAAGTCAGTTAATTATATATATATGAATTATATTGTCTATAAATAACAACAAAATTGTAATAATAACATAAAATAGGTAAAATTATTTTAATTAAGTTATTAAGTTCCAATGACAAAGTAATATTGATTTTTGTTTACTCTTTTTTTTTTTTTTTTTGAAGCAGGGTCTCATTCTGTCACCCAGGCTGGAGTGCAGTGGTGTGATCACCACTTACTGCAGCTTTGACCTCCCAGGCTGAAGTGATCCTTCTGCTTCAGCCTCCCAAGTAGTTGGGACTACAGGTGCACACCAACACAGCTGGCTAATTCTTTATTATTTTTGTAGAGGTGGGGTCTCCCTATGTTGCCCAGGCTAGCCTCAAACTCCTGGGCTCCAGTGATCCTCCTCCCTTGGTCTTCCAAACTGCTGGGATTACAGGTGTGAGCCACTGTGCCTGGCCTATTCTTCCATCTTTTCAAAAAACCTACTATATGCCTGAAACTAAAACTATTCTATTACACATATATTCCATTATTACTGAATAAAGTACAATATAATTAATACATAGTCCATAAGATTTAGAGTAACCAACTAGAAATGCCACAGGGTTTTCTCCTGACCGCAGAAGAACTCTATTTACAGAGCAGTTTGACTAGTCCAGTTGAGGTACACTGGAGCTACGCCAGGGTCTTCATTTACTCTCCAGTGTTTCAGGAAATCCAAATGGGTGATTCATCTGGGGTCATCCACCAAAACCAGGCCTAGCTACAGGTGTAGCTCCTACCCCAGTGGTTTTGGGGACCCTCACAAACTCAAAATAAAAAACACAAACTAGAGGAAATGAAAATGATAGCATCGTGGGAGAGGGGAGAAACCACCGTGTAAGAGGAGACCAAGATGCTATTTCAATTCTAAAGATAAATAGCTCTATGACTTTACCAAGATTTACAGCAGTGATCTGTTTCCTCTTGAAACAGTGGAAAAGAAAAAAAAAACCCAGAAAATGTTTTTTATAATTGATATCATTGTAGGATCACCAGGTGAGCTTTTAAAAACTAGGAATATTCAGGACCCCTCACAGAGATTCTAATTTCATGCATCTGGGATACAACCTAAATATTAGTATTTTTAAGACTCCCCCAAATAATTTTAATGTGCAGCAAGTGTTAAAAACCACAAATCTGAAATTCCAAATGAGCTCAAAGCATCTTCCTTGATTCCAGAGATTCTTAGCCTGTAAGTGTTCTATGACTGTGTGCCTCCAAATTCTATGATGCTGTACCTTAAGCTCATTCTGTCACCCTTAAATCTAAGAAGTATCACATTATTTTAAAAAAAGGATTTCAAATGATGGACCAAAAAAAATTACACAATGATTGAACTGTAATAAATATAACCTTGACAATTTTTCCTTCAAATGGTATACTATTATCTTACATGTACATTACTTACTATACTATCATCTTATGCATGTGTATATGTATGCTGTGGGGGGTAAGATACGTATCTAATAATCTTCCAACTAAAATTTCCATTTGTCTAAAATTACATAACACCAATATTTTTTATCAACTTAATAAGAAAGAGTAGCATCTTTGCACTGCAATTTTTTAAAGTTATGCTAATGATAAAAAATTTAATTAGTTACTAATTCGGCCTTATACATTTCTCACATTTTGAGTTATGCAAGGCTACAATTCTATAATTCTTACATTTTGGATTCTAGGGAGGAAACTGAAAAGCAGTAATCAATGCCAAAATTTAAGAAGGCCAAAAGAGTCATTTAAAGGACAACAGAATTGAGAAATAAATATGCCCAATCTTAACTAAAATGTGCTTTGTAGATGACTCATGCTTTGGGGTAAACAACTGTAAGAGCAAACACTGCACAGGCAAGATGTAAATCCTGTAAATATGCAGAAGCACAATCCCATGTAGAGGTGAATATCAACAATAAATAAAAATAAGATAATAAAAATATAAATAGATGTTATAAGTACAAATATAATACGACAAAGATATATCATTCACTAGCAAAGTCTAAGTTTACGACTAATAAAAGTTACACCTGATACCTATTAAATACTAAGAGCCATAGGATACTAGTATTATTCCCATTTTATACCCAAGGAAAAAAAGGCTCAAAGAAGTTTAGTAACTTCCCCATGTTCTCACATCTGGAAATACCATAACCAGAATTCAAACCTAAGGCAGACTTGACTCCAGAGATTCTTACCCTGTAAGTGTTCTAGAACAGTACAAGAGTAATGGAGAAATCACTTTTAGGTTGTCCTTTACCATGACATGCTAGTCAAACACTAGAAGCAAGGCGATTTTTTTTTTAATTTCAGAAAAGACATCAAAATAATCTATAGAATGTTCACGGACCTTTTCTAAGATGTTACCTTCATTTCTGAACTTTCAAAGGAAGATATTCATCATAAAATATCATGCATTTATGTACTTGTGAATTGAAAACAATGAAAATTTAAGCCGTAAATACTATATAATATAGAAATTCACAATAAACTCTAATGTATTAAACTACAAGCAGCACAAAAATTGCCTCAATGTTACCAGAATAAAAATTAACAAATGGGCATGAGAAGATAGCATCATGAAAGTAAGAGTTCCAATAATCCTGCAAAATGCCTTTTTTCATCATTAATAATACTATTATTTCATCAAAAATACATGATTTCTCTGGCATTCATGCAAAAATTCTTGGGCAAATGCTCAAATTGGAATGTATAGACAGCCAGCAGAACCAGTTCTCTGAAGATTTTTTGGTACTAGATCTTATTCTGCCAATGATTTAATCATATTCTCCCTGAGCATCACTTTCCTTATTTACAAAAATGAGAGGGCTAAACTATATTGGTGAGTTTTTTCCCATATAATATTTTAAGAAAGTTTTCAATCATGCAGCAAAGTTGAAAGAATCATACAATAAGCACCCCTACATATATCCTTTATCTACCTTCTACCATTACTATGTTACTACACTTTCTTTAGTGGGTATCCACCTTATATCCATCCATCAATGCACCTTATTTCTGGTTCACTTTAAAGTAATTCACAGACACTGATGTACACCTCCCCCTAAATATTTCAGCATGCCATAATTGAGTTCAGTAATTTTTTCATCTTTCACATAAAATTTACAAATCTTAAGTGTGCACTCAATTAGTTTTAATAAATGCATGCACCCAACGCCTGTCAAAATATAAAATACTGTATTAGTGTGTTTTAAAATATGTTTTCTAAGTAACAGAGACCAAGATACAAAACAGGTATAAGCAAAATGGCTTTATAAGAAATGAGTGAAGATCTTCACCCTCAGTGGGTCCCTCTACCCTACCTCAGGGGTTCCAAGAGCTCGCAGTTCTTCAAATGGGTGAAAATCATCTGATCAGATGCTCTCAAAGATCCCTTCCAGCTCTCTATGGAAATGCCTCTGACCACCAATGAAAGTAATTAAACCACTCTGCCTTTCACCAAACATGAAACAAAGTCAACTTCTCAAAGCTTGCAAGTTTCACTGGTAAGTTATAATTGGTTTAATTATTTGTTTATTATGCTTAAGGCAACCCCGGGTTTGCTTCTTGCATCTTTTTTTAAGTGATTTTGAATGGTAATTAATATTTTTCTATACTAGGGCCAAGCTCTAGTCACAAACTGGAATGAGCTTTCATACATTATGGCCAGTTAACAAGTACAATACTACTATGGGTTGGTATTTACAGTGAAGAGTGGAGTTTTCTATACATAGAGGAATTACAATTCCTGCTGAGATCAATCAGTCTTGGGAGCATGCACGCTCCCTCTGTCTCTCTGACCTTAACATAAGCTGTACCCTTTGAATAAACAAAGCCCCTCCAGGGAAATGTGAGAGGCTAGCCCTGCTCCTCACTCACATGTAACTTTAGGCAAGTCTCCCAGCCGACTTGGGCCTCAGTTTTCTGGTTGGTAACACTGAGGGAGGGGTGACTAAATAATCCTCGGCATTAATAACTTCAATCATATGAACAGTGAACACAAAATTCACTTCAAAAAAGCCAGCTTCCTGCAGACAATTAAGTACCTAGAAAAGAAAGCTATAAACCTGTAATTCATCAGATCACTCAATCATCATAAACATTCAGCCCTAACCACAGATTTGACTCAGACTGCAGGAAGACTTAATCCTGTTCTCAATATTTATATAGATCTTTTTAAATAGCCGATTCTTGTTTCTCCAACACAAAACTTTCTTTTTTTTCCCAGACTATCTTCCTTAAAAAGAATTCCAGTTTGAGCTATTAGTATTTAATGAATTTTCTAGAACTTCAAAAAGGTCAATATTACTTATAGTACATATGTATGAAATGGGGCCAAATCAATGATGAGCTCTCCTCTGTACTTCTTGTTATTTATGTTTTAGCCAGTCTATTGATCATCAATAATGCCTATGATAAAGGTAATATAAAAAGACCCACTCCATGGGTAACTCAAATAAATTAGAATTAGTAGAGTGGGGAGACAATTCTGGTGGGAAGAGTTTGAACCATGAGCATATTCATTGCTCAGGACTGTTGGCAAACAATTCTCCATGGATCTCTTGGGTTTCTGCACATCTTGTCAGTAGAAGTACCGATCTGATGTCCTTTGTTCTAGATTATATTTTTAAACATTTTCGTATAAAGACAAACTAGCCAGATACAGCAGAGGGCAGATTTGTTTGCTGATCAGTATAACATCTCTCTCTGGGGAAAATCTTGGACAGGTTTGCTTCCAGCCTATTATAAAAGAGTTCCCTAAGTTCAGGGTCCTCAGTTGTGACAAGGGTCCTCTGCATTCACAGTATCCACCTTCCCACTCCAAGTCACCCCCAAGGGACTTAGGATGCAAGAGGAACTCATCACAGAAATGAATTTCATACTGTTTGCTATGCTAGACATAATAAAAGTCTTTATCTCTGAAGAAAGAGCTACTGTGAGCATCTATGAAATTGTGGCAGCCTAACAAGTTAAATGTCACAGTTCTTCACAAGGACATTGTCAATATCCATGCTTGCTATCTGGGTGCAATCTCTGTCCATCTGAAGAATCATTCAGTCTTTCAGGTAACACTGAACTGGCTTAAACATCATGCCTCTACATAACTTTCCTGACAGACAAATTGCAGTTCATAGAATCAAAAAGTTATTAATGTTCATTTAGAAAACAAATTCTGGGGAAAAAATAGCATGAGTAAGTTCAAGACTTCTTTATATCTGTATAAATATAACATTTTTAGTAGGGACTATTGTTTTCTGGGGTAGCGATGGATAAACAAACCATAAGAATATTTTTCACACGCTAATAGAAAAAAAGTCAAACAGGAAATGCTATCTAATGAAGGTAATGATTGTGAAAAATAGGTAAGTGTTCCTGAAAAGAGTTTAAACATCATTTCTTGATGGTGCTAGAAGCAACCAAAGAAGGCAAAGAATGAGAGGATTCTAGAGACTTACTACATTGCTTTCTCTTTTTTTTTTTGGAGACAAGGTCTCACTCTGTCACCCAGGCATCCAGGCTGGAGTGCAGGTGCCATCATGGCTCACTACAACCTAGACCTCTCCAGCTCAAGAGATTCTCTCAACTCAGCCTCCTGGGTAGCTAGGACTACAGGTACACACCACCCACACTCTGGTCATTTTTTGTATTTTTTGTAGAGATAGGGTTGCACCATGTTGCCAAGGCTGGTTGCGAGCCCCTGATCTCAAGCAGTCCACCTGTGTTAGCCTCCCAAAGTGCTGGGATTACAGGTGTGAACCACAGTGCCCAGCCTGCACTGCCTTCTTGTAGTACCTAAACTTCCCCAGTGGATGCTATAAATAATTATAAACTAAAATATAACTGTCTTACATAGTATCTCAGTTTAAATGCCTATTAAGAGACAGCTGTTAAATTGTATAACAGCAAATTAAGGGCAAGATGCAGAATGGAAAGGCTCAGTGATATAGGATTCTGTTTTGCAACACAGCACTTACATATTTTCAACTAGACCTTCATACCTAAAAAGGATCAGCTTTGCCCTGAATTTCTCAAGTGAGTAAGCTACATATCATTGATTTGGTTTAAGAGTTCTTTCTAATTAAACCGTATTTCAAAAACTAACATATATATGCTGTCTCTGAGAAACAGTATGAGATACCAAACAAAAACACTCAGCTCTGAGAAGGCCTTCTCTCACAATAAAATCAGACAACATTCAGCAACATAAGGATATAAACTATGTTTCCAGAACCTATTAAGATTCTTAGAATTTCAGAGACATGTATTAAAGATTCATTGAGTTAATAAGCATAAATAATTTCATTTTCACAGAAGACTTTAATTATAACAAACTATCATGTACTAAGGGAGTTTCGTTGGTGTTTTTTTAAGTCAATGATCTGGACTTGTTATTTAAATAAGAAAAGTATCCATTGGGAAATTGGCCGAAATCTCTTATTTCAAAAACTGCTTGGAATAAACACGTAATTGCTTCATAGTTCATGTGGCATGGTGATGATTTTTTCAAATATTTGCTGGTGAACTCCAATGCATAATTAAGGTATTTTATATTTGATTAAAGTAGAAAAATGAGAAAAAGAAAACAGCTCAATCCAAAAGCTTTTTTTTTTCTTTCTATGGTAAGATAAGCACCTCTATGGGAAATGTAATTTCAAATGTAATTTTCTATGATGTGTTTACACAACAGTAAGTATAAACAGATACTTTTTTTAAGGGAATAGAATGCAGTCTTGTTATAATTATCTCTCAATAAAAAAGTTCCTAATCAAGATACCCTGACAGAACGATACCTGAGTCCCTAACTTCTCACATTCTATTGAACAACTATGGAATGAGGAGAAAATCGACTTGGCAACCTGCTTCCAGTAAAGCTATCACATGGGCAGGGATTCTAATCAGGCTGTGCCTGAAAGCGCTCTTTTCAATGTAGATTTCCAGATTCCAATCCAAGCAACTGGTTTTGTACTTCTGATGTGTACTTTAGAGTCTTTAATTTTAAGAAATTTCTCCAGGTGCTTCTAATACTCTGGCAGGTTTGAGAGCTGTTCACATGGGTCATGGACACTGAGTAGGAAACCAGAACAGTAAGCAAACCAAATCAAGTTTTAGAATGAAAAGTAGGAAGCAACAAAGGAGTGGATCAGATCTGAGAGGGCTCCGTGGCTGACAATGAAGACAGAAGTGGAAGTCAGACACTCAAGCTGGACATCTGAATAACACAGTGTGTTAAGACCAGGAACACAGTCAGGAAACTAGGTGTATGGGCCCCTAGACTGTTGAACAAGGCAACAGTGCTTCCAACAGAAAGACTATTGTCTTATTTTCTGGCTCCAGGGACAACACCATGTTTAAGAACACCATTACTTTGGGAGGCTGAGGCAGGCAGATCATGAGGTCAGGAGATCGAGACCATCCTGGCTAACATGGTGAAACCTCGTCTCTACTAAAAATACAAAAAATTAGCCGGGCATGGTGGCGGGTGCCTGTAGTCCCAGCTATTCGGGAGGCTGAGGCAGGAGAATGGCGTGAACCCGGGAGGCAGAGCTTGCAGTGAGCCAAGATCATGCCACTGCACTCCAGCCTAGGCAACAGAGCGAGACTCTGTCTCAAAAAACAAAACAAAACAAAACAAAAAAACACCATTGACTTAATTTTTCCTGTAGCACGAAGAAATACTGTCACATTAAACAGACCCATTAATTACAAGACATTTGGGTTTCAGAAACATTCAAGCTGGGGCAATGCATTTTATGAATGAAATACATGAAGGTAGGGTTATATCAATATGAGACACAGGAAGAACATTGAGCAGTTTACTTAGTTAACTAAAAAAGTTAACTTGAAAATTAAAAAGAGGGGGTTCAGAAATGAGGGCACTTGACAAAAATCAAGCAGATTCTGGTTTCTCTCTTTGTAAACCAAAATAAATCACTGCTTTCCTATATCAAGGAAGTCGTTCACCACCAAAAAGACTGAGACAGCAGATGTATTTAGTGATTATGATTTTAGGCTTAGACTATTCTCATCATCAAAGATATGAATCAACCTAAGTGTTCCTTAATGCATGAATGGATAAGGAAAATGTGGTATATATACACAATGAAATACTATTCAGCCATAAAAAAGAATGAAATCACATCATTTGCAGCAACATGGATGGAACTGGAGATCATTATGTTAAGTGTAATAAGTCCAGCCCAGAAAGACAAATATTGCATGTACTCACTCACATGCGGGAGCTAAAAAAAAGTTGATCTTATGGAGGTAGAGAGTAGAATAATAATTATCAGAGACTGGGAAGAACATGGGTGTGAGAGGGATGAATAGAGATTGGTTAATGGGCAACAAAACACAGTTAGATAGAAGGAATAAGTTCTAGTGTTTGATAGTAGAGTAGGGTGACTATAGATAATAATAACACATTATATATCTCAAAATAGCTAGAAATGAGGACTTGAAATGCTCTCCACACATAGAAATGATAAATGCTCAAAGTGATGGATATCCTAAATGCCCCAACTTGATCATTACACATTCTATTCATGTAACAAAATATCACATGTACCCCACAAATATGTACCAATATTATGTGTCTATCAACAAACAAAGATTTTAGGCATAGTACTCAGGCTTGGGTTTCATCACTTGGCAGCTATATAATCATGGGCATGTTACTTAATCTTGATAAGCCCCAGTGTTCTCATGTGTAAAATTGGATAATGGGCTATAACAACATTAACTAATTCAAGTGATGGGCATAGTTATTTGACATAATGCATTGTTTTATTAAATTACTTAGTACTGGTGCAAATTCCAGTTTTAGCCTTATAGTGTTATCAGAGCATTTCAGTTAACTGATTTTCATGAAAACATCAGTGCAAAGATTGTCTTCTATATACTAGTTACAAAAGGGCCCCACATCTTGAAATGTGTGGCTCTACATAGGATGACAAGATGCCAGAGATGGAATTGGTTTTAGGGACTCTTGAAAATTCCCTAATTTTATAGCAGAAGAAATTAAGATTTAGAAATCAATGGATATGAGCCACATTTTTCTACTGGTGTCTAGAAATTGCTTAATTGAATTCTGTCTTACAGTTTTTCCCATTTTCAATTTTTGATGAAACTAAAAAAATGTAGCACATACACATTATTAATAATTCAAATAATAATGAAGGGGAAAGTAAAAAACCCTCCATTTGTTGCCCCCTCTAAGCTCATCTGCTCCCGAGAAGTTACTCCTGGATCTAGGCATCCTCCCAGACCTTTTTAATGAGCTTACAAATCCATCCTGTCAGAAAGTCACGTTCTCAGAAACACACTAAGCCTTAAGAAACTGGCTTCCAGGCTTTCCGAAAGTGAAACAGCCAGGACTGGTATCCAAGTTTCCTGATTCTCAGCTAGTGCTTTTCACCACACCGTGATTCCTCCTGTCCTTGTAGATCCTGCTTCTGTTTGGGTTCCAAGTGTTCTCTTATTTTCCTTAATGGCAGCTCCTTTTCTCTAGTTTCTTCTGGCCTCTGTTTCCTGCTTATAAAATATATCACTCTAGAAATTTATAAAGATCTTTGTCAGTAGGTATTTGGGGAAAAAAACTGTGCTACTATTACTTGCAAAACTACATGTAACCCTCTCACCTCTAGTCTCAGTTTCTTTATGTTAAAAATGAGGGTAATGATCCCTGTTACTTACTTCTCACTCTGCTGTTATGAGAACTAAGTAACGGCTTAATCCCATAAATAAAAATGTTTGATCACTATAGTGTTTTATTATGGACTTTTCTTGAACAATTCAATGCCTATCATACCATGAGGCCCACAGCATGGTCTACAGACAAAACTCACTAGGTTGCTTTGAAGTTATGTTTCAACAAACCCTTATAGCTTTTCCCACATTCAGTGGCCTCACTTCAGCTCATTCTAAAGCAACTGCATTAGTATCGGGCTCCTTACTGGTTCCTCCTCATCTCCAAGAACTCAAAACGCTGAAATGTCCCAGACCTAAGTCCTTGGAACACTTTTCTTTATCTACAATCATTCCCCTAGTGATGCCACCTAATCTTACCACTACAAATATCACCTGCATTCTGACGGCTTCTAAATTCATGACCCTCCTCTGAACTTTAAATCTGTGTCCACTTGCCTACTTGAACTTACCGTTTGAATGTTTAATTGGCATCTCAACTCTACAGGTCTAACTCAACCCTGGACTCCTCATTTCTTAGTTGTTTCCCATCTCATTCAACCATAATTTTATACTTCCAGTTGCTCAAGTTTTAAACTTTGGAGCCGTTCTTTTCTTTTTTCTTTTTTTTTGAGACGGAGTCTTACTCTGTCACCCAGACTGGAGTGCAGTGGCACGATCTCTCCTCACTGAAACCTCTGCCTTCTGGGTTCAACTGGTTCTCCTACCTCAGCCTCCCAAGTAGATGGGATTATAGGCACACCCGGCTAATTTTTGTATTCTTAGTAGAGACGGGGTTTCACCATGTTGGCCAGGTTGGTCTCAAACTCCTGACCTCAAGTGATCAGCCCGCCTCGGCCTCCTAAAGTGCTGGGATTACAGGCATGAGCCATTCTTGTTTCCTCCTCTTCAAGCCCTACAATCAGTTCATCAACATATCCAGTTGGCTCTACCTTCAAAATACATCCAGAATCCATATACTTCCCTCCAACTCCATAACTAACACTTTGGCCTGTGCCACAACCATGCCTGGCCTGGATTACTGCAAGGGTCTACTCACAGTCTCTCCTGCCTCTGTGCTTGACCTACCCCTTCCCATCATAGGTATTTTCTCAGCCATTTAAAAAGCTAAAAGTTGAGTCCCTCTCTGCCTCTGTATTTCCAACTTCCTTTACCTGAATTCCATGCAGACTGCTATTAGTTTAGTGCTTTCCACGCTTCCCTTTTTTTTTTTTTTTTTTTGAGACAGGGTCTCACTCTGTCACCCAGGCTGCTGGAGTACAGTACAACCATGGCTCACTACAGCCTTTCACTTCCAGGCTCAGGTGATCCTCTCACCTCTGTCTCCTGAGTAGCTGGGACTACAGGCAAATGTCACCGCACCTGGATAATTTTTAGTACAGACGGGGTTTCTGCCATGTTGCCCAGGCTGGTCTTGAACTCCTGGGCTCAAGTGATCCTCCTGCCTTGGCCTCCCAAAGTGCTGGGATGACAGGCATGAGCCACCGTGCCTGACCCATCCTTCTATTTAAGGGGTGCTACAATGCAAAACTTAGATGATCTGGAGTTGGAAGACCGGGGTATAAGTAGCACCTCCACCACTTACCAGCTGTGTAAGAAAGTCATTTAACTCTTCTAAATGTCAAATTATTTTTAAAATGAGAATAACAATTACTACTTATTCTATCAAGTTGATGTAAAATCAAATTACATATTTGAAATTGCTTTGAAAAACATCAAGTGCCAGAGAAATATTTAGTATTCATTGTAATCTCATCCTTCCTGTCTACTCAAAACCTAGCTCACACCTATTGTGAAGCACTTCCGTGGTGAACTGGTAAAGAGTATCTCTTCCTTTACAGGCCTATAGCACTGTTTGTTGGAAACATTTGTAATACTTTTTATCAATTGATATAATGAACAGGTATTTCAATATTAGAATGCTGCTTATCAGAAGTTTATAAAAGTGTCTTACAAGGCCAGAAGTGGTGGCTCATGCCTGTAATCCCAGTACTTTGGGAGGCCAAGGCGGGTGGATCACTTGAGGTCAGGAGTTCGAGACCGGCCTGGCCAACATGGTGAAAACCTGTCTCTACTAAAAACACAAAATTAGACGGGCGTGGTGGTGCGTGCCTGTAATCCCAGCTACTCGGGAGGCTGAGACAGGAGAATCGTTTGAACCCGGGAGGCAGAGGTTGCGGTGAGCCAAGATCATGCCATTGCACTCTAGCCTGGGCAACAAGATCAAAACTCTGTCTCAAAAAAAAAAAAAAGGCTTGCATTAAATTAATCTTACTCTACATTTTATTAAACTAATCTGTATACTTATTGTGTTACTCCTGACCAGACATACTCTCTTTACAGGACAAGATGCCTTTTACAAGTTACCCTTTTAATTCCTCACATATTCCACACATACCTAGTAAAATAAAATACACACATTTTTATAGCCAGTGTTCATTGGATTCAATGAACAGACTATTTGGATTCAATGTATCATGATGAGCAAAATCATGCTTCCCATGTTAAAAGAAATGTCTACTATGGCCCTGAAAAACAAAAAACATATGGCTTGAGTCCAAAGACAGTCTTTTAACAAAAACATTACTGTGACATACTCTTAAATATTTGTTCATGCTAAACTGGGGTCACAAGTGTAATCTTCATGAGGACAAACACAAAACTGTATGTTCTTAATTTTTAAACTTTTTTGAGACCATTGATATATGTATGTCAAAAACACAAACTGAAGTTTCAAGAAAAATAAGCAAGCTGTCAGAATCTCTTGAGCCTGTTTTGTTTCACATGTTTTAGTTGCAAACAATTACTGAAATAAATGTTGACTGATTTCTCTATTACAATGATGCAGAAAATATAAAACAGGTTTAAAGAAAAATCAAAGTTATGAAACTAAAAATTTGGAAATGATTCTGATTTCTCGGTGGAACAGTTCCTTGGATATGACACTGAACCAAAAAAAAAAAAAAAAAACTGGAGAAATAAGCTGAGAAAAGGATCTGTAGTCTACTATCCTATAAAATCACTACACTAAGATACAGGCCTAATTCAAAGAGACAATTTACGAAGAGTGAATAAAACCAAACATTAAAAGAATTGTCTACTCACAATTCTTTCATGGATGAGCCTGAAAAACTGCAATAATTAATCTAAAATTAATTAAATATATCTTATCTCCTTTCTTATAATTTAAATATTTCCGAGATTTTCACTAAACTGGTTGGTTGTATATTATAATTTCACTGTTTATTAAAATAGTTTGTATTTCCTCTATTTCTCCAAATGGAGCAGCAGTACAAGAAGCTATTAAAAGCCCAGGCTTGGAGTCAAGCCACTTTTGTTCAAATCCTAGCCCTTGTATTTCTTCACTTTGTGACAGGGAAGATTAACCTCTTTATGTCTCAGTTTCCTCATGTGTTAAATTGGTATTGGAACAATATCTACCTTATAAGGTTATTAAGAGTATTAGAACTAATATTTTTACTTAATATATGACAAGAAGCTGGCACGTAGTGCATACTATGTGTTTGTTATTATTAATTTTAATTAACTAAGAGGTTAACACGCATTTTCTTAAAGGGCCGAAAAATAAATATTTTAGGCTTTCTAGAGGCTCACACTATCTATAGTGGCTGCACGTACTCAAATATGCTGTTGTAGCATAAAAGTAGCCATAGACAATACAAAATAGAATGAGCACAGCTATGTTCCAAGAAAACTTTTTTTAATGAAACTTTTATTTGCCAAAACAGGCATCGGGCCTTAGTTTGCTGACTCCTGAATTATAATGTATACAAAACTGCTCCTATCCTAGAAATGAACTATGCCATTATGACTCTCAAAAGGCAAGCAGAATCATTCCTAGAATGTAATGATGGTATCTGCCTCAGCAGACATTTGTGGGGTGTCTCACTGGTGAGGGACTGGGAAATGAGTCAGAAAAGCAACCGATGATGCTTTTCAAAAATAGATTAGGAATCCTAATGTTTGTTTTAACACATTCAGACACCTTCTCTTCACTTCAACCCCTAATCCTAACCAGTTCCAACATTATCACTCTTAATTGTTCTATGCTCACTTCAAAGTTGTATGTGATGCTAATTTCAACCAAATTTCACCTCTATAAAAGTAGGAGTGTGTGTAATTCCAGGGAGGAGGTGCAAGCAGGGCATGCCAGTAAACAGGAAGACAACAGGAGGAGAAGATGACGAGGTGAATAGGGCCCAGGAGATAAGATCTAAACAGGAGTCAACAGAACATCACAATAACCAGGAAGAATTTAGTACACGAAATCCTTTGTGAATCAAGACATTATAATACAGGGCTAAAGGAAAGTTTAATATGAGTTTAATCTGATGAGGGAAATATTTAAATTTTTGTTCAATTAAAATCCAACATAAGTTGAATTTCAATCTTAACAGCTTTATTGAATAAAATCAACATAAAGTAATCCACGTTCTAAAGTGTACATTTTGTTTACTCATTCACCTAAGGATGGACATTTTGGTTGTTTCCAATTTGGGACTATTAGGTATAAAATTATTGTGAATAAAGGTTTGTAGGGACATATGCTTTCATTTCTCTTTGGTAAATGTATACGGATGGGATAGCTGGATCGCATAGCAGGTATAAGTTTAAATTCTTTAGGAATTGCCAAATAGTCTTCCAAAATTGTATTGTTTTACACTCCCACAGTATTGTATGAGCACTGCAGTTACTTCACTAACACTTGGTATTTATTATCAGGCATTTTGAGGGGTACTGGTCCAGTATTTTGTAAATTGCCCTTCATTTGCCTAATGGTCTGTCTATTTGAGACGTTCTAATAGGTTAAAGAAGTATCTCACTGTGGCTTTAATTTGCATTTTCCTCATGGCTGATGTTAAGCTTATTTCCACGTGCTTATTTTCCATCCAATTTCTCTTTTTGATGAAGTATATTTGGTAAATCATTTAAATACATTGCTTATTTTTTATTAAGTTGCTAGTTTTCTTATTAGATTTTGAGACTTCTTTATAGGTTGCATATGCAAGTCTTCATCAAAGATGTGAATTGAAAAGATTTTCTTAAATCCATGGCTTACATTTTCATTTATTGAAATAATTTGTGAAATTAGAAAATATTTGTTATTACACAGGAAAACAAAACATGGTGCTTTTATGAATTAAGAAGTAATTAATTAGGTGATAGATAAATCTACATATCAGAAAATATTCTACAATTTATAATTTATCATAGAATTATCTAAGGGTTCAAATGATTGACATCTTCATTCTGTCTCCTCTAATTCCTCCTTCTTCCCTGCCTGCTTATAAGGGGTACACACTTTGGGCAAAATATTCTGCCCATCATATCGATAAAGTTTATCAACTTCACCTTCACAGAACTAAGAACAAATGCCAAGAGAGCTAGTGTAATACCAAGACTGAACTAGTCAAACAAACAGGGACAGAAACAAAATTAGAAACCAAGAGACCTGAACACAGGTAGGAATGGATGAATGAGAAAACATGGCATTTTTCCAGGAATCATGAGGTAATAATCTTATTAGACTTCAGAGCAAGTAGTTGGCCGAGTAATCAATATAAGATTGTATTCATAGGCAAGTTCTTCCATTTTCTAGGAAACATTTCATGGATTTTAACTGTTCTAGACTCCAGAGCATAGAGAATGAAGGAAAACTCGACTGTAACATTAATACAGACTTTTTTGAAAAAGATGCCATATAAAAAAAAATTACAAAATAACGAAAGATACATGCAAAATTCTAACATATTAGCAACAAGAAACTAGCATTTGTTAAACGTATAATATAAAAAGACTAAATGAGATTTTTTTCCTGAAATATAATGGTGGCAAATGTATTTTATTTACTTTTATACAAAAAAACCCTATATATTTTATGTATACCCCTTGATGAATTTGGAAGTAAGCATCCACCCATGAAACCTATGCCATAGATTATACCACAGTATGTGCCATAAACCTCTTGTGATCACCAAGTGTCTTTCTGCCTTATTATTTATTATTATTATTTGTGTGTGTGTGTGTGTGTGTGATAAGAACTTAAGATCTAACCTCTGCTGGGCGCGGTGGCTTATGACGGTAATCCCAGCACTTTGGGAGGCCGAGGCAGGCAGATCACAAGGTCAGAAGTTTGAGACCAGCCTGATCAATATGGTGAAACCCCATCTCTACTAAAAATACAAAAATTAGTGGGGCATGGTGGCGCACACCTGTAGTCCCAGCTACTCAATTGGCTAAGGCAGAAGAATCGCTTGAACCCAGGAGGCACAGGTTGCAGTGAGCCAAGATTGTGCCACTGCACCCCAGCCTGGGCGACAGAGTGAGACTCCGTCTCAAAAAAAAAAAAAAAAAAACAAGAAAAAGATCTACCCTTTTAGAAAAATTTTTAGTATACAATACAGTATTGTCACTTTCTTTGTCTTGTTTTTGAGATGGAGTCTCGCTCTGTTGTCCAGGCAGGAATGCAATGGAGTGATCTCGGCTCACTGCAACCTCCACCTCCTGGGTTCAAGCCATTCTCCTGCCTCAGCCTCCTGAGTAGCTGAGACCACGGGCATGCACCACCACACCCGGCTAATTTTTGTATTTTACTAGAGATGGGGTTTCCCCATGTTGGCCAGGCTGGCCCCAAACTCCTGACCTCAGGTGATCTGCATGCCTCAGCCTCCCACAGTGCTGGGATTACAGGTGTGAGCCACCGCACCCGGCCTATTGTCACTTTCTTAAAAGTATCTTTTGATGAGCAGAACTTATTAATTTTGATGAGCAGAACTTATTAATTTTGAAGAAGTATAATTTATCAATTATGCACAGTGTTGTTGGTATCTTAAATCGTTGCCCAACTGAAAGTCACAAACATTTTCTCCAATATTTTCTTAAACAAGTTTTAGAACTTTAGGTTTTACAACTAAGTCTGATTCATTTTGAATTAATGATTTATATGGTGCTGTATATGTATCAACATTTTGGGGGTAGGTTTTACACATAGATATCCAATTGTTCCAGCCTCATTTGTTGAAAAGACTATACTTGGTGTGTGGCTAGGAAGATGGCCTAATACGAACAGCTCCAGTCTACAGCTCCCAGCAAGATCAATGCAGATGGTGGGTGATTTCTGCATTTCCAACTGAGGTACACAGCTCATCTCATTGGGACTGGATGCAGCCCACGGAAGGCAAGCCAAAGCAGGGTGGGGCGTCGCCTCACCCAGGAAGCAGAAGGAGTCAGGGAACTCCCTCCCCTAGCCAAGGGAAGTCATGAAGGACCATGAGGTGAGGAACGGTGCATTCTGGCTCAAATACTGTGCTTTTCCCACAGTCTTTGCCTACCTGCAGATCAGGAGATTCCCTCAGGTGCCTACACCACAAGGGCCCTGGGTTTCAAGCACAAAACTGGGCAGCCATTTGAGCAGACACCAAGCTAGCTGCAGGAGTTTTTTTGTTTTTGTTTTTTTTTCATAACCTGGTGGCACCTGGAACGCCAGTGAGACAGAACTGTTCACTCCCCTGGAAAGGGGGCTGAAGCCAGGGACCCAAGTGGTCTAGCTCAGCAGATCACACCCACATGGAGCACAGCAAGCTAAAATCCACTGGCTTGAAATTCTTGTTGCCAGCACAGCAGTCTAAAGTCAACCTGGGACGCTCAAGCTTCGTAGGGGGAGGGGCATCCTCCATTACTGAGCTTGAGTAGTCGGTTTTCCCCTCACAGTGTAAACAAACATGCCCAGAAGTTCGAACTCGGCAGAACCCACCACAGCTCGGCAAAGCCACTGTAATCAGACTGCCTCTCTAGATTCCTCCTCTCTGGGCAGGGCATCTCTGAAAGAAAGGCAGCAGCCCCAGTCAGGGGCTTATAGATAAAACTCTCATCTCCCTGGGACAGAGCACCTGGGGTAAGGGGTGGCTGTGGGTGCAGCTTCAGCAGACTTAAATGTTCCTGCCTGCCAGCTCTGAAGAGAGCCATGGATCTCCCAGAACAGCACTCCAGCTCTGCTAAGGAACAGACTGCCTCCTTAAGTGGGTCCCTGACCACTCTGCCTGCTTACTGGAGTCACCTCCCAGCAGGGTTCAACAGACACCTCATACAGGAGAGCTCCAGCTGGTATCTGGCTGGTGCCCCTCTGGGACAAAGCTTCCAGAGGAAGGAACAGGCAGCAATCTTTGCTATTCTGCAGCCTCCGCTAGTGATACTCAGGCAAACAGGGTCTGGAGTGGACCTCCAGCAAAATCTAGCAGACCTCCAGCAGAGGGGCCTGACTGCTAGAAGGAAAACTAACAAACAGAAAGGATTAGCATCAACATCAACCAAAAGGACATCCACACAAAAACCCCATCCGAAGGTCACCAACATCAAAGACCAAAGGTAGATAAATCCATGAAGATGAGGAAAAACCAGTGCAAAAACTTTGAAAATTCCCAAAACAAGAACGTCTCTTCTCCTCCTCCAAAGGATCACAACTCCTCACTAGCAAGGGAACAAAACTTGGCAGAGAATGAGTTTGATGAATTGACAGAAGTAGGCTTCAGAAGGTGGGTAATAACAAACTCCTCTGAGCTAAAGGAGCATGTTCTAATCCAATGCAAGGAAACTAAGAACCTTGAAAAAAGGTTAGAGGAATTGTTAACCAGACTAACCAGTTTAGAGAACAACATAAATGACCTGATGGAGCTAAAAAACACAGCACGAGAATTTCGTGAAGCAAACATAAGTATCAATAGCTGAATCAACCAAGCAGAAGAAAAAATATCAGAGGTTGAAGATCAACTTAATGAAATAAAGCATGAAGACAAGATTAGAGAGAAAAGAATGAAAAGGTATGAACAAAGCCTCCAAGAAATATGAGACCATGTGAAAAGACCAAATCTATGTTTGATTGCTGTACCTGAAAGTGATGGGGAGAATGGAACCAAGTTGGAAAACACTCTTCAAGATATGATCCAGGAGAACTTCCCCAACCTGGCAAGACAGGCCAACATTCAAATTCAGGAAATACAGAGAACACCACAAAGATACTCCTTGAAAATAGCAAACCCAATACACATAATTGTCAGATTTACCAAGGTTGAAATGAAGGAAAAAAATGTTAAGGGCAGCAAGAGAGAAAGATCGGGTTATCCGCAAAGGGAAGTCCATCAGAATAACAGAGGATCTCTCTGCAGAAACCCTGCAAGCCAGAAGAGAGTAGGGGCCAATATTCAACATTCTTAAAGAAAAGAATTTTCAACCCAGAATTTCATATCCAGCCAAACTAAGCTTCATAAGCAAAGGAGAAATAAAATCCTTTACAGACGAGCAAATGCTGAGAGATTTTGTCACCACCAGGCCTGCCTTACAAGAGCTCCTGAAAGAAGCACTAAATATGGAAAGGAAAAACTGGAACCAGCCACTGCAAAAACATACCAAATTGTAAAGACCATTGACACTATGAAGAAACTGTATCAACTAATGGGCAAAATAACCGGCTATCATCATGATGACAGGATCAAATTCACACATAACAATATTAACTTTAAATGTAAACAGGCTAAATGCCCCAATTAAAAGACACAGACTGGCAAATCGGATAAAGAGTCAAGACCCATCGGCATGCTGTATTCAGGAGACCCATCTCACAAGCAAAGACACACATAGGCTCAAAAGAAAGGGATGGAGGAATATTTACCAAGCAAATAGAAACCAAAAAAAAAAAAAAAAAAAAAAAATCAGGGGAAGCAGGGGTTACAATCCTAGTCCCTGATAAAACAGACTTTAAACCAACAAAGATCAAAAGAGACAAAGAAAGGCATTACATAATGGTAAAGGGATCAATCCAACAAAAAGAGCTAACTATCCTAAATATATATACACCCAATACAGTAGCACCCAGATTCATAAAGTTCTTAGAGACCTACAAAGAGACTTAGACTCCTACACAATAACAGTGGGAGACTTCAACACCCACTGTCAATATTAGACAGATCAATGAGACAGAAAATTATCAAGGATATTCAGGACTTTAACTCAGCTCTGGACCAAGTGGACCTGATAGACATCTACAGAACTCTCCACCCCAGATCAACAGAATATGCATTCTTCTCAGCACCATGTCACACTTATTCTAAAATTCACCACAGAATTGGAAGTAAAGCACTCCTCAGCAAATGCAAAAGAACGGAAATCATAACAAACGGTCTCTCAGACCACAGTGCAGTCAAATTAGAACTCAGGATTAAGAAACTCACTCAAAACCGCACAAATACATGGAAACAGAACAACCTCCTCCTGAATGACTACTAGGTAAATAACGAAATTAAGGCAGAAATAAATAAGTTCTTTGAAACCAATGAGAACAAAGAAACAACATACCAGAATCTCTAAGACACAGCTAAGGCAGTGTTTAGAAGGAAATTTATAGCACTAAATGCACATAGGAGAAAGCAGGAAAGATCTAAAATCAACACCCTAACATCACAATTAAAAGAACTAAAGAAACAAGAGCAAACAAATTCAAAAGCTAGCAGAAGACAAAAAAAGTAACTAAGATCACAGCAGAACTGAAGGAAATAGAGACACAAAAACCCTTCAAAAAATCAATGAATCCAGGAGCTGGTTGTTTGAAAAGATTAACAAAATAGATAGACCACTAGCCAGACAAACGACAGAAGAATCAAATAGACACAATAAAAAAAATGACAAAAGGGATATTACCACTGATCCCACAGAAATACAAACTACCATCAGAGAATACTATAGACACTTCTATGCAAATAAACTATAAAATCTAGAAGAAATGAATACATTCCTGGACACATACACCCTCCCAAGACTAAACCAAGAAGAAGTTGAATCTCCGAATAGACCAATAACAAGTTCTGAAATTGAGGCAGTAATTAATAGGCTGCCAACCAAAAAAAGCCCAGGACCAGACAGATTCACAGCCAAATTCTACCAGAGGTACAAAGAGGAGCTGGTACCATTCCTTCTGAAACTATCCCAAACAATAGAAAAGGAGGGATTCCTCCCTAACTCATTTTATGAGGCCAGTATCATCCTGATACCAAAACCTGGCAGAGACACAAAAAAATGGAAAAATTCAGGCCAATATCCCTGATGAACATCAATGCAAAATCCTTAATAAAATACTGGCAAACCAAATTCATCAGCACATCAAAAAGCTCATCCACCATGATCAAGTGGGCTTCATCCCTGGGATGCAAGGCTGGTTCAACATATGCAAATCAATAAACATAATCCATCACATAAACAGAACCAATGACAAAAACCACATGATTATCTCAATAGATGCAGAAAAGGCCTTCAATAAAATTCAACACAACTTCATGCTAAAAACTCTCAATAAACTAGGTATTGATGGAATGTATCTCAAAATAATAAGAGCTATTTATGAAAAACCCACAGCCAATATCATACTGAATGGGCAAAAGCTAGAAGCATTCCCTTTGAAAACCAGCACAAGACAAGGATGCCCTCTCTCACCACTCCTATTCAACATAGTATTGGAAATTCTGGCCAGGGCAATCAGGCAAGAGAAAGAAATAAAGCATATTCAGATAGGAAGAGACGAAGTCAAATTGTCTCTGTTTGCAGATGACATGACTGTATATTTAGAAAACCCCATAGTCTCAGCTCAAAATCTCATTAAGCTGATAAGCAACTTCAGCAAAGTCTCAGGATATAAAATCAATGTGCAAAAATCACAAGCATTCCTATACACCAATAATAGACAAACAGAGAGCCAAATCATGAGTGAACTCCCATTCACAATTGCTACAAACAGAATAAAATATCTAGGAATACAACTTACAAGGGATGTGAAGCACCTCTTCAAGGAGAACTACAAACCACTGCTCAAGGAAATAAAAGAGGACACAATCAAATGGAAAAACATTCCATACTCATGGGTAGGAAAAATCAACATCATGAAAATGGCCATACTGCCCAAAGTAATTTATAGACTCAATGCTATCCCCATCCAGCTACCACTGACTTTCTTCACAGAATTAGAAAAAACTACTTTAAATTTCATATGAAACCAAAAAAGGGCCCATATAGCCAAGACAATCCTAAGCAAAAAAAAAAGCTGGACTACCTGACTTCAAACTATACTATAAGGCTACAGTAACCTAAACAGCATGGTACTGGTACAAAAACAGATATATAGACCAATGGAACAGAACAGAGTCCCCAGAAATAATGCCACACATCTACAACCATCTGATCTCTGACAAACCTGACAAAAACAAGCATTGGGGAAAATATTCCCTATTTAATAAATGGTGTTGGGAAAAGTGGCTAGCTATATGCAGAAAACTGAAACTGGACCACTTCCTTACTACACCTTATACAAAACTTAACTCAACATGGATTAAGGACTTAAATGTAAAACCTAATCCATAAAAACCCTAGAAGAAAACCTAAGCAACACCATTCAGGACATAGGCATGGGGAAAGACTTCATGACTAAAACACCAAAAGCAATGGCAACAAAAGCCAAAATTGACAAATGGGATCTAATTAAACTAAAGAGCTTCTGCACAGCAACATCAGAGGGAACAGGCAACCTACAGAATGGGAGAAAACTTTTGCAATCTGTCCATCTGACAAAGGGCTAATATTCAGAATCTACAAGCAACTTAAACAAATTTACAAGAAAAAAAAATCAAGAAGTGGGTGAAGGATATGAAAATTTCTCAAACGAAGACATTTATATGGCCAAGAAACATATGAAGAAAAGTTCATCATCACTGGTCATTAGAGAGATGCAAATCAAAACCACAATGAGATACCATCTCACATCAATTAGAATAGTGATCATTAAAAAGTCAGGAAGCAACGGATGCTGGAGAGGATGTGGAAAAATAGGGATGCTTTTACACTTTTGGTTGGAGTGTAAATTAGTTCAACCATTGTGAAAGACAGTGTGGCGATTCATCAAGGATCTAGAACCAGAAACACTATTTGACAGCCGGGTGCAGTGGCTCACGCCTGTAATGCCAGCACTTGGGGATGCCAAGGCAGGCGGATCATGAGGTCAGGAGATCAAGACCATCCTGGCTAACACAGTGAAACCCTGTCTCTACTAAAAATACAAAAAAATTAGCCGCACATGGTGGTGGGTGCCTGTAATCTCAACTACTTGGGAGGCTGAGGCAGGAGAATGGTGTGAACCCAGGAGACAGAGCTTGCAGTGAGCCAAGATCATGCCACTGCCCTCCAGTCTGGGTGACAGAGTGAGACTTGGTCTGAAAAAAAAAAAAAAAAAAAGAAATACCATTTGACCCAGCAATCTCGTTACTGGGTATATACCCAAAGGATTATAAATCATTCTACTATAAAGACACATGCACACGTATGTTTATTGCAGCACTATTCACAGTAGCAAAGCCTTGGAACCAACCCAAATGCCCATCAATGATCGACTGGATAAACAAAATGTGGCACATATACACCATGGAATAATATGCAGCCATAAAAAATGATAAGTTCATGTGCTTTGCAGGGACATGGATGAAGCTGGAAACCATCATTCTCAGGAAACTAACACAGGAACAGAAAACCAACCACTACATGTTCTCACTCATAAGCTGGAATTGAACAATGAGAACACATGGACACAGGGAGGGGAACATCACACACCGGGGCCTCTTGGGGGTAGGGGGTTAGAGGAGGGATAGCATTCAGAGAAATACCTAATGTAGATGATGGGTTGATGGGTGCAGCAAACCACCATGGCACATGTATACCTATGTAACAAACCTGCAGGTTCTGCACATGTATCCCCGAACTTAAAATATAATAATAATAAAAAAGACTATACTTTCTCTGCCAAATTGTCTTTGCAACTTTATCAGAAAGCAACAGAAATGGAAGTACACCTATTTCTGCATTCTCTATTTCATTCTATTTACGTATCTGTTGCTCTTGATGCCAAAACATGCCCTGTCTTGAGTACTGTAGCTGTAAAATAAGTCTTGAAGGCAAGAGCTATAAGTCCTCCAACCTTTTTCTTCTTTTATAAGATTATTTTGCCTATCCTAGGTTCCTTGCATTTCTATATGAATTTTAGAATTACAGTGTCTTTTTTTTTAACAAAAAGTCTTAATGAGTTTTTTGGGGGATTGTGTTGAATCTGTAGATCAAGTTAGAGAACATTGTCTCTAACATCTTAACAATATTGAGTCTTCCAATTGATGAACAAAGTGTATCTTCCCATTTACTTAGGTTTTCTTTAAAATCTCTCAGCAATATTTTATAGTTTCCAGTGTACTGATCTTGCACATACTTTGAAAGATTTATCCTTAAAATCACATATTTTAATGCAATCGTCAATGGCAATTTTGGCAGCTTCCATTTCTGATTGATCACTCATTATATAGAAGTGAAACCAATTTTTGTACGTGATCATATATCCTGAAATCTTACTAAACTCACATAGCAGTTCATAAGAACTGCTCTATTAGGAATTCCATTGGATTTCCATATAGACAATCACACTGACTGCAAACAGAGTTTTGCTCTATCCTTTCCAATCTGTATTCCTTTGATTTCTTATTCTTGGCTTACTGCATTAACTAGAACTTGACTTATTGCATTGACAAGATCAGGTGTGGTTCTTCCCAGGAATGCAAGCAGGCCTTAACAAATTAACATGTGAAAATCAGTGTAATTTATCTCATTAATAGATTACATATAAAACATGTAAATGTGGTAAGTTATACTGAATGATGGTCACACAATCTGTTTATTATATAATTTTAAAATTATATAGTCAATTTTTACAAAATGCATGTGCATGTATAAACCACATTTTACATTTAAACTGTTAATGTCACACACACAACACACACACACACACACACACACACACTCATCATTTGGCAAAATCTAGCATTCCTAATTAAAAACTCCAGAAAGGTAGTAACAGAAAGGAACCTCCTCAACCTGATAAATGTCACCCACGAAAAATCTCCAGCTAATACCACACTTAGTGATGAAAGACTGAATGCTTTTTCCCTAAAGATAAGGAAAAAATACGAATGTCTGCTCTTACAACTTCTATTCCACAATAAACATGGTTCTAATCTATTTAACATCTACATTAATCTGTTATTTGTCACAACTTAAGGGAATTCTTTTAACATTTCTCATAGGTTAAGTTGGATGGCAATGAAGTCTTTCAGATTTTGTATATCTAGAAAAGTATTTATTTCACTTTCATTCATGAAAGATATTTTTGCTGGGTAGAGAACTCTAAGTTGACAGTGCATTTCTTTCATTATTTAAAGATGTTACTCCGTTATGTACCAGTTTGCATTGCTTACAATAAGAAATCTGCTGTCATTCTTATTCTCCATGAGTAACTCCTCTGTATGTTCCCCTGTAGTGTGTTCTTCCCTCTGGCTTCTTCTAATATTTTCTCCTTATCACTGAATGTAATCAACTTGATTGTAATGTGACATGGTGCAGTTTTCTTCATGTTCCTTGTACTTGGGGATTTGTTGAGATCATTAGATCACACAGATCTACTGTTTTCACTAAATTTAGGAATTTTTGGCCATTATTGCTTCAGACATTATTCTATACATTGTCCTCCCCTGCTCCAATCTATCCCCTCTCCAGCAACTCTGATTACTTCAGTGTTGTAATATAAGATATTCTAGCTACCATTTGTCTAATGATAAACATTTCCATTGTTTCCAGGATTTTTTGACTCTTAAAATAATGCTATAATACTAATTGGGTGCAAGACAACAATGATTGAATTTCAATTTGTTGGTTGCTGGAAATGTTTATATTTCAATAAGTCTTCTTGAGTTTTATCTTAGGAAGCAGTAAAGTTGCTTGGATCCCTTCTGCATTTTTTTCTAGCTTTTTTAGGTGGGACCAGAGTGTTTAAATTAGGGTTCAGATCGCCTCATTAACTGTGGCAAACTCTTCTCAATATTCTATGTGATGCTCAATAAATTATGAAGTTGTACAAGTGTACTGCATGAGAATAGGTACCGTTACCTGTTCTGGGTGAGCCCCAAGGAATTTTTTTTCTTTTTTCTTTTGGTAGTTACTTCCTCAGCCATAGGGAGGGTCCTCCCATGCAAGTACTAATCAGTAGTGAGGTAAATCTTTGGGTTGGATATTCTGAATACAAGGTAGGGATTCTCTCCATGTCTCCAGAGTTCTTTCTCTATGCAGCTTTCTCCACTCTGACACTTCACCCTGGAAATTCTAGCTGCATTGGATTCTTTGAATTCCCAGCTCCACCTCTTCAACAGAAGGAGACTCTGGTCTCTGCCTGGATTCCTCAATGCTGTTGTATAGACAGTAAACTGAGGCACTCACAGGGCTCACTTTATTTCTTTTCCATCTCCCAGCAATAACTTTTCTTTGCTGCCTGATGCCCAGTGTCTTGAGAACTATTGCTCCATATATTTTGTCCAGTTTCTTAGTTGTTTCAGTCACAATGATAAATGTAGTCCCTGTTACTCCATCCTGTACAGAAGCAGAAGTTCACATTGCTTGGATTTGTTAAGATTTTATGTAGTCCTATATCAAGAAATATAATAACTCAATTTGGACCAAATATCTTTAAGTAGCAAACACTCAATTACAAATCCTTATTAAAGATAGAGTTTAAAAATTATCATCATTCTTTGGGAGCTAATTTGCCTATAGAGTGATAGTCTCACTCAAATGCTCAGTGCTGACTTACATGCAGTCATTAATGACTCAGTGCAAGCACAGTTTGGATTTACACCAAAAAATGACATTGAGGGAAATAGCTACCATCTTGAAAATGAAATCCAATATAAGGTCAGAATAATTTCTTTACAGAAAAAAAACTCTGTAACCAGATAAAGGCTAACAAAGAATGAACATAATACAAAGGCTTCAATATAAGGAATGCAAGAGTTTAAAGGGTAAGAGAGTCACTGAGGTGCTCAGACTATAAGCTGTCCCAAAACAAACATGTGAAGTAGTTTAGAATAATTCTCAGGGTTGCTTTCCTGCCTTCCTAGTGAATATGTTCTTAGCACATTTATGAAATGGGCCTGATCTTTCACTTTCCTGATTTTCAGATTAATGATTCAATAGTTATTCAGAAAAGAGTATTTGAATTTTAAAAGAAAAGAGGCATAAAGGGATCAATGCTTAACTCAAAAAAAATCATTAATGGCACATTTTCAGGAAGCCACAATTAATTAGTGAATGGCACCTTGTAGGGCATCTCTATTCATACATACAAGTCAAGCATGATAATTGGAATTGGCTTATGACTTCAGAAAAGCATTATGATCCCTCTTGCATGAGGAATTTGGGGTTATAATCTCTAACAGTCCATTAAAAGGTACATTGCCATAAATTGAAGCGTAAGATTTCCTTTGAGGCCCTGTAACTGAAAGTTATTAGAGGAAATTTTGAATGAGTGTTGACATGGTTTGGTTGTGTCCCCACCCAAATCTCATCTTGAATTTTTGTTGTTCTCATAATCCCCATGTGTCATTGCAGGGACCAGTGGGAAGTAATTGAATCATGGGAGCAGTAACATCCATGCTGTTCTCATGATAATGAGTTCCCATGAGCTGTGATAGTTTTACAAGGGGTTTTCCCCCTGCTTCACTCTGCACTTCTCTGTGCTGCTGCCATTTGAAGAAGGATGTGTTTGCTTCCCATTCCACCATGATTGTAAGCTTCCTGAGGCTTCCTCAGCCATGCTGAACTGTGAGTCAATTAAACCTCTTTCCTTTACAAATTACCCAGTCTCAGGTTTGTCTTTCTTAGCAGCATGAGGACTAATACAGTAAATTGGTACTTGTAGAGTGAGGTACTGCTGTAAAGATACCTGGAAATGTGGAAACAACTTTGGAACTGGGTAACTGGCAGTGGTTGGAAGACTCAGAAGAAGATAGGAAAATGTGGGAAAATTTAGAAACCCTTAGAGACTTGGAGGGCTCAGAAGACAGGAAGATGTGGGAAAGTTTGGAACTTCCTAGAGACTCGTTGAATGGTTTTGACCAAAATACTGATAGTCATATGGACAATGAAGTCCAGGCTGAGTTGATCTCAGATGGAGATGAGAAACTTATTGGGCTGGAGTGAAGGTGATTGTTGCTATGCTATAACAAGGAGGCTGGTGGCATTTTGCCCCCAGCCTAGAGATCTGTGGAACTTTGAACCTCAGAGAAATGATTTAGGGTATCTGATGGAAGAAATTTCTAAGCAGCAAAGCATTCAAGAAGTGACTTGAGTGCTCTTAAAAGCGTTCAGTTTTATGCATTCACAAAGATATGGCTTGGAATTGGAACTTATGTTTAAAACAAAAGCAGAGCATAAAAGTTTGGAGAATTTATAGCCTGATGATGATATAGAAAAAGAAAACTCACTTTCTGAGGAGAAATTCAAGCCAGCTGAAGAAATTTGCATAAGTAACAAGAAGCCAAATGTCAATCTCCAAGACAATGGGGAAAATTTCTCCAGGGCATGTCAGAGGTCTTCATGGCAGCCCCTCCCATCACAAGCCAGAAGGCTTGGGAGGAAAAAATGGTTTCACAGGCCAGGCCCTGGGTCTTCCTGCTCTGTGCATCTCAACACTTAGTGACTTGCATCTGAACTGTGGCTAAAAGGGAAAAATATGCAGCTCAGGCCATTGCTTCAGAGGGTGCAACCTCCAAGCTTTGGTGGCTTATATGTGGTGGTGTGCCTGGGGGTGCACAGAAGTCAAGAACTGAGGTCTGGGAACCTCTGCCTAGATTTCAGAGATGTATGGAAGTGCCTGGATGTCCAGGCAGAGGTGTGCTGCAGGGGCAGAGCCGTCATGGAGAACCTCTGCTAGGGCAGTATGGAAGGAAAATGTAGGGTCAGAACCCCCACACAGAGTCCCCACTGGGGCACTGACTAGTGGAACTGTGAGAAGAGAGTCCCCAGACCCCAGAATGGTAAATCCACTGACAGCTTTCACCTTGTGCCTAGAAAAGGTGCAGACACTCAATGCCAGCCCATTAAGGCAGCCAGGAGAGAAGCTGTACCCAGCAAAGCCATAGAGGCAGAGCTGCCCAAGGCCATGGGAGCCCACCTCTTGTGTCAGTGTGACTTGGATGTGAGACAGGTAGTCAAAGGAGATCATTTCGGAGCTATAAGATTTGACTGCCCCACATGATTTCAGAGTTGCATGGGGCGTATAGCCCCTATGTTTTGGCTACTTTCTCCCATTTGGAAGTGGTGTATTCACTCAATGCCTGAGCCCTCACCATATTTAGGAAGTAACTAACTTGCTTTTGATTTCACAGGCTGATAGGCAGAAGGGACTTATTTCAGATAAGACTTTGGAATGTGGACTTTTGAGTTAATGATGGAATGAGTTAAGACTTTGGGGGACTATTAGGAAAGCATAGTTGTGTTTTAAAATGTGAAGATGAGATTTGGGAGGGGCCAGTGGCAGAATGATATGGTTTGGCTGTGTCCACACTCAAATCTCATCTTGAATTGTAGTTCTCATAATCCCCACATGTCATGAGAGGGACATGGTGAGAGTTAATTGAATCATGGGGGCAGTTACCTCCGTGCTGTTCTCACGATAGTGAGTTCTCATGAGACCTAATGGTTTTATAAGGGGCCTTCTCCCTTTTGCTCTGGACTTCTCCTTGCTGCTGCCATGTGAAGAAGGATGTGTTTGCTTCCCCTTCCGCCATGACTGTTAGTGTCCTGAGGCCTCCCCAGCCATACTGAATGAACTGTGAGTCAATTAAACCTCTTTCCTTTATAAGTTATTCAGTCTCAGGTAGGTCTTTATTAGCAGCATGAGAACAGACTAATAGAGTGTAAACATTAATTGAGGTCAAAGTTGTATTATTAAAAGTTTTAATAACCACACGACAAGGTAAATCAATTCAACTTATTTTAAATAAAGAAAAAATGGAAACCTTATTAATTGTTTTCAAAAAACTGAAATGACTGATGATGGTGAGCTGCTTCTCTATTAATATCAATAAAACAGAATGCAATAAGTATCAAATAAGCATCAAAAGATGCAGAAACATATTTCCAATCCACCTCACTGACAAAGAAAAGCATAATCCTACTTAGCTGTTCCACAAAGTTAAAGAATAATCAAATCTGCCTGAAGGCAGCAAGTCAGTACAGGTAACTTGTGATACCACTTTACGCAAACACTGTCTTTCCTTTGCAAATCACAATGGGTAGTTTGAGTTACATTTGGATGTTCTTCTCCCAAGAAACTTGAATTGAATCTTTTCAAGTGAAAGGTACAAAAAGTTTTACCCTTACAATGAAATGTTTACAAATAATTCAAGAAACTTCTGGATTTATCACACAAACACAGGACTGAATGAATATCCTCAAAATTCAGCTTAAACAAATAGTAGTTTGATTATTATAAAATCCCCATGTTAAGCAAATTAGATATATGATATATTTTCAGAGAGGACCTTAGGGTTATATTTGATATATAATGATAAATGAGTTTCAAATAAAGCCATTTAATCATCATAACATCTAAGTTCTGTAACAAAGTGCCCTGATGATGTTTAACATTTAAAAGTCCATGTTAATGACTGCTGTTTCTGTCACAATGACAGACTAGGTACTGGCGCTGAGCTTTCTGCATAACTCAATATGCTAGATAAAGTATTTTTTAAAGCCCTGAATGTATCAATAGATGACAGAAGAGTGAAATATATTCATCACTGAGTGAATGAGAGAATCCAGAGAGATAAGCAGAGGACTAAAACCAGCTTTCAACTGAGGGCATTTGCCAAAATTTGTTGGCATGACCATTGAATTTTGATGTCTCATAGGGCTTTAAGGATAGAAGACACAGGGCAAGGCCCACCCAGGCTGGAAAGTGTAATACAATAATCCCTCCAAAATCAGGGATTCCCGCATCTGGGGCTTCTAAGTATAAGGAAGAATGAAAATTAAACTCATACCACCCCAGGTACTTGCACACAAGAATTTTCTGGAAGCTTGAAACTAAGTAGAGGGGAGAAAAACAAATATCTTCTGAGACCACATAAGCAAGAACCATACCCAAAATAGGTAATAGGTCTGCATTCTGAATTGACATTATGGCAGAAGCCTAATACACTGAAGCAGAGAATTTAGTTTAAAGTGATCTTGTGCTGTTACGGAGGCAAAAAAAAAATATTTTCCAATGTATTAAAGGAACAAATAAAACCCAACAGGAAGAGTAGAATGAGGAGAGTTTTAAGTCAATTAAACTGATAAACACAGAAACAAAGTAACAATAAACTGAATCCAGAGGTGTAAAAAAAGGAATAGACTATACCTAAATTGTCTTCATCCCAAGAATGCAAGGTAGGTTAATATTAGTAAATTAATTATTCTAATTTACCACTTTAAATGGTGAAATAAGGATAATTATATCATTTTTAGTAAACACAGAATTCCTAATTTGATAAAAAGTGCCTATGTTTAAAAAAATACCAAATAGAATAATTGGTAAATAATTGAAAGCATTCCCTTTAAAATTAAGAACAGAGCAAGCTAGCCCTCAGTCAGCACTTCTGTGCAACACTGGGAGGCTGTCAGCCCAGCAAAAAAATAATTAAATTAAATTAAAAACAGAGGGACTATAAAGGAAAAATAAAACCACGTTTATTTGCAGATAATCTGATTGCCTATATGAAGAATATACATATAAATTATTAAAACGTACAAGATTGTCAAGAATGTTGGAATAAAGTAAAAATATAAAAAATCAAACACATTTCTGCATAATAGCAACAACTGGTCTTAACAATAATTTTTTAAAGCTACATTATATCATCAAAAAATAAAAATATATGAATAAATCTATATCAAAAGCATGCACAAATTATAGATAAAAATATTAAATATTAAACAGTATTTAAGGAGGCCTAAACAAATACAGATATATACCATGTTAATGGATTAGAAGGTTCAATATTATAAAAACAATTCTCTTTAAAATAATCCATAGATTCAATGCCATGGCAATCAAAATGTAAATGTTGAGGCTTGACAAGTTGATTTCAAAGTTAATATGGCATACAAAGTCCAAATTTAACCAATATACGCCTGAAAAACAACAACATGAGGGGACCTTTGATACCAAATAAAGGATTGTATGCAAATCAAAGGGTTCTCAAAACCAAATTCAATTGCTTTACAAAACACAAACTTAGTTTTTTATTGTTTTATACTTTGCTCATCTGTATCACTGTCTATCCAGTCACTAAAATATGAAGCCATGAAGTCATCTTTGACTCCTCCTTTTCTTTTCTTTTCTATTCTTTTCTTTTCTTTTCTTTTACTTTCTTGACCATCACCCCAAAGCCATCCAGCTGGTCACTGGTCTCTTACCTCCAATCCCTCTTTTCTGTGGCTACTGACATGGTGCAAACGCAAGCACTCATCCAGTGCTTGCCTCTACTTCTACTATAACCTAACAAGCCTCCCTCCTCCCTCTTTCTCATTACTTCTTCCACCAACTACACCAGCTCACTCTTTACCTCCTAACATATCTTTATAACATATGACTATAATCAAGCCAATGATCTGCTTTAGATTTTCAGTAAGCTCACTTCTCATTGTCAACAGGATCAAGGTCACATCCTGGGCTCTAAAGATCCCTTTACACTATTTTTCAGAATCATTTATTGCCAAAGCATTAACTCTTACACATCCTTTGCTCTATCCATGTTAGACCATTTGCCACTTCCTGCATTTTCATAAAATTCAAGAACTTTCACAGCTTCAACTTTTATCTTAGTTATTTGACTCTAAAGTTTTGCCCCATCTTTTCTCCAGGAAGAAAATCACAGGACTTCAAGATCCAGCTTAAATGTCACCTTCCCTGAGATGCATAATTAATGCATTCCCTCCTCTGTGCTACCATAGAACAGTCAGCCCTCCATATCCACAGATTCAACCAACTACAGATGGAAAATATTCCAAAATAAATAAATAAATGCAATGGTTAAAAAATATGAATTTTAAAAATACAGTATTATTATTCCCATAGCATTTATATTGTATTAAGTGTTATATGGAATCTAGGGATGATTTCAAACATATAAGAGGATAGAATGGTTTATATTCAAATACTATGCCATTTTATATATAGGACTAGTGCATTCTCAGATTTTGCTACCTGGAGGGGTGCTGGAACTAATCCCCCATGAATACCAAGGGAGACTGTACTTTGTTTACTGCATTTTTATATTGATAGTTAAAGTATTTGTTACTTTTTTTCTAGCAGATTTTGAAATCCTTTTAGGAAGAGAACACATCTTATTTGTGTACCCCCCAGGCATATTCCTGAAACATATCATATACAAAATAGTGCTTGTATTAATTTAAATCTGTACAGTGCATCATAGTTTACTAAGACCTTACACATGTAATCATTACATGTTTCATAGACTAGGGATCACTATCCCCACATTACAAATGTGTGAACTTAAGCTCTGAAGCACTTGTAGGTAGACCAAGATAATATAATTAAACAAAACAGCCAACACTTGCACCTAAGTCTCCTACAGAATATCCAGTGCTCTTTTAATTCAATTACACTACCTAGATTCATTTATTGATTTCTACTGGACTTCCTTCTTACTATTATAAAAGCCACAAAAGTGAAACTTGCTTTGGCGATGATTTGAAAATTTAAACTCATCAAAAAAAATACATAAAATGAGTTAACAAGAATAGTTCCTTACTAGACACTTTAAGAAAAATTAAAGGTTTGTGGAGCTGAATTTTATGAAGATAAATAACAGTATCCAATTGTGCCAAGCAGAAGTATATTTTCAAGGATATATTCAAGTAATTAATTAATATAAGGATATATCTGTTAACATGTCATGTACTTGGTAAAATGCTTTCAGCCGGAACAATTTTCCTGCAGTTTTGTTGCCTATAGTTCTTGTTCTCTCCATTATGAACACTGACCTCAAACTTGACAGAATAGGCTTTCCCTCATCCCAATATACCAATCCATTTTTTTCCTGTGAAAAAAAAATCCGACTGAACAACCTTCAATTCTGATGGTAATGTGACACTAACATGCTCTGATACACACGTAAGATATCTGCTATTCTCACATACCTTGCTACTCTTTGGTAGTTTTTGTTTGTTTGTTTGTTTGTTTTCAGAAGTAATGAGATAGGAAGAGGGAGGGAAATTTAGGCATAGATTGCTTTCGGGGCTAATTCTGGCAGACAAGTCATGAAATTGCATGGCCTACTTCAGGGTCTATGGTGGCTGCCATGATATGAACAAAACCGTCAGAAACCTGAGGGTTTATCAAGAGTGACCCCAGCAGAGGTGTGAACACCTTCCTCTTCCTCTCGGTGTACAGCATATGCCCCCTGGCACTGCAACTTCTTGGTACCACTTGAGAGGAGCTCTTGCTTCTGATGTCAGAGACACCAGGATTCAGATTGCTTTAGGCTTCGAACAGCCTTAGAGATTTCCAAGCCTCAGAGGCTGAGGCCCAGGAAAACCAAAGGATGTCCTGAGGGCAACACAAATACAGCCATAGAGCCAGTACTGGAGTTTCCATTTCTTGACTACCAGTCTAGTTTGTTTTCCAGTTTTCATACCACTACCCAGACACGATTATTCTTTAAAAAGCAAAACTTATATTTACTTTTCAAAATCACAGTAGAACAGAAGAAGTAAAAAGAATAAAGATTCACCTCATTCATTTTACTGTTTATTTTTGCTTCTACTGACCTATAAATGTAGAAAAAGTGAACCCAGTAACTTCAAATGTATTTAAGAATAAGGATACAGTGTGAAGAATAGAATTGTGCTCTACCAAATAATGTGGGAGAAAACAAGAAACAAGTTGAAATTTTATTTATTTTATTATTTATTATTATTATTATTATTATTATTATTATTATTATTTGAGACAGAGTCTCACTCTGTCACCCAGACTGGAGTGCAGTGGTGCAATCTCGGTTCACTGCAACCTCCACCTCCCAGGTTCAAGCAATTCTCCTGCATCAGCCTCCAGAGTAGCTGGGATTACAGACACTCACCACCATGCCTGGCTAATTTTTGTACTTTTAGTAGAGATGGGGTTTCACCATGTTAGCCAGGGTGGTCTCAAACTCTTGGCCTCAGGTGATCCACCTGCCTCGGCCTCCCAAAGTGTTGGGATTACAGGCATGAGCCACTGCGCCCAGCCACAAGTTGAAATTTTAAAATCAAGTTGTGCGATTTTAAAACCAAGCTGCTTACACAGACTACTTTCAAATATCTGCATAAGCAATTATTGGTTACACTTGTACTAGTCCACTGTCAAATAACAAAGCCTACAAAGTACTTACTTAAAAGTTGCAGTGCTCCCCACAAAGCATTATATTAATATTATATTAATCTTCATTTATCTTAAGTAAAGAAAAATCCAGCAAAAATGTATAAGAACACATATTCAGATTATCATAATTAATAATAGTATCTATTTTCAAATGCTAAATTAAAATAAATTAGCATGCAACTATGTGATTAATACATAAACAACTATTTACACATGAGCAATCATCTACCTGCAAATGGCAATGTGAAGACTATACTAGGTGAGGCATACTTCTGTAAACCCCAAGGATAAATCTATGTTTCCTTCATAAGAATGTTCAAAAATTTTTAATGAATTAATGAATATTTGTAGTTTAGAGCCATGTGCTCAAACTTAGCTCTGTGTAAACATAGATTGTAAATATCTAAGCTCTTCAAATTGATCCAGATGGCAAACAAAATCTGAACCAGAAATTACCGAAAGACTATATATATAGCCAAGACTATTCACACTTTAGTCAACGTGAATTGAAAATTGTCAATATATTTTGAGTGTATTAGGCATATGAGCAAATAGCCAAGAGAACAACATACGGAAAATGTTTCTATCAGTTGCCTCTGGTATCTTTTAAAACAAGGTCTATTAGGGGGATTTATCTTCTCAATTGAAAAGTTCAGAGGACTTGAGATATGAAATGTTTTTACGCATGGGAAGAAACAAAGACATTTATCCCACAAATGATTTCATAAAGATCATCTCTCCACAAATAAGTAGTTGTGATTAAAAATCCTCCACATCTTATATATTTATACTACTGTGGATAAAATAATACAGTGTTATGTTCCAGAAAAAGCAATGTGTACTTTACAATTAATTCTTATAACAACATCACGAGGATTATAATATCACCTTTATTTTATAGCTCAGAAAACAGAAATGTAATGAGGTTAAATAACTTGCTGAAAGCCACACATGGTTATTATGTGGGGGGTTTAGTATTAGAACTCATGGCCCTCTCACTCCAAAGCCCACATTTTTAATAGATCATTATTCTGCCTCCTTGAAACCTGAAAAAATAATTTTTAAACCAACTCCAATTTGCAAAAAAGTACCCACATAAAAAAAGAAAGGAAATGAAAGGCAGACCATGGCAGCTCATGGAGTCCAGAGTTTTGAATTCAAAATCTGATTCTATCACTGGGAGATATAAACAAAGTTAACTTAAAACACTCAGCTACAAGTGCCATTCAATACAAGAACAAGATTTAATATAGGACACTTGTTTTTGAAGCATACAGTTTTGTGTATGAAGCCCCATGCTACTTCTGAGTTCCATTGTATATGCCAGAGATCTGTTCTTACTACAACTATTTTCATCCTGGAACAAACTGGAAGTATATCCTATAATCAATATCTTCTTTCTGTGTGTTAACTCTTGGTCACTAGTTCATCTGTTCTTACTGTAACTATTTTCATCCTCGAACACGTATCTTCTTTCTGTGTGTTAACTCTTGGTCAGGAGTTCACCCAGCAAACTGCTCACAAATCTCTTCCCAAGTAGAAGCTGAGGCAGGCAGATCACCTGAGGTTGGGAGTTCGAGACCAGCCTGACCAATATGTAGAAACCCCGTCTCTACTAAAAATATAAAACTAGCCGGGCGTGGTGGCGCATGCCTGTAATCCCAGGTACTCAGGAGGCTAAGGCAGGAGAATCCCTTGAACCTGGGAGGCGGAGGTTGCAGTGAGCTGAGATCACACCACTGCACTCCAGCCTGGGCAACAAGAGCAAAACCCGTCTCAAAAAAAAATGAAAGAAACATAAAGCAACACAGGGGCCCTGATTTAGGTCATTATTTCCTTTACCCGTTCCAGATACCAAAACCCAATTATTCTGACCCTGGTGACTGCCTGCCAGCTACACTGCATTCAGGTTTAGTTATATACTATTTCTTCTCTTGGGACTAAAGAATATACATATATAAAGGAAAATTTTCCACTAGGTCTTAGGTAGAAAAGAAAGTGGCAAGAAAAAAAATGAGAAGCCTGTTTTACCAGATTTTGTTCTACCACTTGTTAGGAAACAAGTACAAGCAGGAATTCTTCATCCTAGAAAATATGATAATTTGCTAAATAATAATATGTTTTCTTCAAAAAAATTATAATACCTGTATAGTAAATATTACATACGGTATATATTTTGAATTTGCCAGGCTTCCTCCTCTTAGGAAACCAGGCCAGAGTTCCAAGAAGTTTATTTGATCCTATTATCTCTAGGAGTTTTCAAGCATTTGACCTTAGGCTTTTAGACAAGTTAGGATTGAAAAAGGTGAAGTTATTTAAGTAACTTCACACAGCATATTTGTTTTCTCAAAGGCATTCACACATAATTTACATACATAGTGTACACTGTAAACCACTTTCCTGAATTTTTTTCACCTGCATTTGAAAGGATGTTCTTGCACTCTGTATGGGCTCATAATCATGAATTCAATGAATACTCCGAGTAAATTTAAAGTGTGAAACAACATGTTACCACACAAAATGTCAGAGCCTGTGCCAGCAGCAGGGCACTCATGACTAAATTCTACCCACATCCAACCCAGCCCCTGTCTTAATGGATATGGAAAGCCTGCTGTCACAATGCATATACTTGAGGCTACGTACAGCATTGTCTCCCCTACACTATTCACCCTCAAACATGTCTCTAATCCTATTAAAATTAGTCATTTGCATTTTTGTTTGTTTCATCCATAAGTAGGTATTTCACTCGTAACTTCTCACACTACGAGAATGCTCTCAAGAAGGAGGAGGCCCTGCACTAAACTCCATGTGATTATAAAACACTGGTCTTACTCTGACAATACAGTACGTGGCTTATAAAAACGCAAGAACACTAAAAGCAAGAGGCATTCTCAACAAAGAAATCACAACGGATGGATGTCCACCACCATGTAAATTGACAGTCTCACTGCAGAGCCAAGTGTGAGAAATTTGAAAAAGGAAAGTCATCAGAAATATAGAAACTCAGGTTCAAGCCCTCACCACTTGCCTGTTTTCCTCACGTATCCAGAAGGAGGGATAATGTTAATTGATGGGGATATGGTGAAGACAGGAGGCTCTAGATTTTTTAATGCAAAAATGTAAACTATGTTATGATGTGAGCCATGAAGAGACTTCCTAGATATGCGAGGTACTTGAGATAGGTGAGGACTCATTCCCTTCTTTAATATTCTCCATTTGGTGTTTCCTAATTATTCATGGTGTTTCTCCCGGGGATATTTGAAAGATTTTAACTTCTATGCAATGAGGCATATACTTAATTATCTTTAATCTGAATACGAAACACAAAATACCATAAGCCTCAACTATTAGGTATTTGTGCTCTGAAAAGAATAGGGCAGAGGAACAAAGTTCCATCTTTTCTGGATGGTCAATCAGCTGAGCTAATGCCAAGGTGGTTTCCAACACTTAACAAGAAACTGAGATTATCCCAATAAACTCTTCAAATACACTCAGAGCCAAAGAAGAGAGCTCAGAAGACACTTACAGCAGCAACCCGGCCAGGAGCTACCAGAGGTGGCTCTGTGGTACACAATCCATGTGCTGACAGTTTAACATAGATGAGAAATGTAAGGAATGAGGGAACTATTTCACCCTTTTACCCCTCCATCTCTGCCTCCCTCATCACACAAATTAAATGTCGTCAATGGAAAACTCAACAACACAGAATATTTAAAATGCTGAGAGTAAATATATGGCTTTTATTTCCACCTCTGTAACAACTCCCCTGACTTGTAAAATGGTACGGTGTGTTAAAAACTGTTGAAGTCTTTTTTAAACACTGAGTTGAATGCTTCAAGTAGCATACCAATACATAAAACTAGATTTTGATTGGGAAAAAATAATATATTTAGAGCACTTCTGACCCATTTAATATATGATTTCAACTTTTTAAAATTATTATCATTCAAAGAAGTTCTTTTAAAAAATACAATGGATAGCATTTGTTTTAGCTTAAACTCTAAATGTAAGTGGCAGGAGAAGAGCTGAGTAAGATAAACACCACCTTGCTTCACTTTCTGGATTTCAATTAACACCTAATTTACTAGACTTCTTAATACAAAATATGTAGTTGAGCTCTTCAGAACAGCTTGACAGGATTAGCACACATTCTATAAGGAGCTGACAAAACTAGCAGTCCATTAGCCAGTCCACAATATCTCAAAGTCCAATAGTCAGTATTCCATTTTTAGGGCTCACAATGACAAGAATGAAATAAATAAGCAAGGGATTCTCTCCTCCTGCTTTCTGGAAAAGAACACGATCTATGTCATTCATTCCATAGCTTTGAGGTTATATATTTTTTAAGTTTTCCTTCCCAAGTGTTAGTATTCAATAGATAATTAAAGACAAAAACCACTAAAGCCATATTGCTAAATCATTCTGCCATATCCAGGGTTGGGGAGAGGACTCTGCACTCCTCAATTTAGGAAGGATAAGTCCACAATTAATTCCAGATCCTGGAATATGAAAGAACTGTAAGAGGTTTCCAAACTCCCCTCATCCTGAGGATGAGGAAATCCTACATCCTCAGGAACCTTGCCAGGCCCCTGAGTCCTGGCCTAAGTCTGAGCTCAAGATGCTGCAGGGCGGACATCTGACAGTTCAGGGGAGCAACATGGCTCCCCCACCCCCACCACTTCCCTAGACACCAGATGGTCTCAGCAGGATGTGCAATGCCTCATTTTAAATGGATTATTTGCCTCTGTCTTCTCTAAGCATTCTTAGAAAAGCTTAAGGAGGGTCCTAGTTTTAAATATTTTAAGCAGATGGGTCTAAGGAACTATTAGAATAAGTAATATTCTAAAATGAATGATGGTAAATTATCAGCACTTGATACTACCTACCTGAGTTCCAGAAGAATTTAAAGGCTAACCTCTTTTCTGTAAGCGATCATATCAAGGCATCAATAATTGAAAGGTCTGAAGGATGATTAAGGTGACTAATAGCCATAAGAAGGTTTGCAAAGAATATTGTTTTAACTATTGGCAAGTAAGTTTCAATTTCACATGAGAGAAATTTGCTAAGATGTTCAAAAATAGGATTCCTGCATACACAATAGAGGAAGACAATATGGTTTCTGATGGAGGAACCATACATGGCTTATATTAGGCTTTCATAGAAAAGGAAACTGTCAGCCGGGTGCTCACGCCTGTAATGCCAGCACTTTGGGAGGTTGAGGCAGGAGAATCACTTGGTTCAGGAGTTCAAGACCAGCCTAGGCAACATGGTGAAACCCTGTCTCTACAAAAAAATTAAATTAAATTAAAATAATAAAATTAGCTGGGCATGGTGGCATGCTCCTGTAGTCCCAGCTGCTACAGAGGCTGAGGTAGGAGGATTGCTTGAGCCTAGGAGGTCGAGGCTGTGAGCCAAGATCGTGCCACTGCACTCCAGCCTTGTGACAGAGTGAGATCCTGTCGCAGAAAAAAAAAAAAAAAAAAAAAAAAAGAAGCCATCATCAGGGTAAGAGGGAAAGCTGTGGAATTATGTTAACTTTTTCAAAAAGCCTTTTCTAGGCTCTACACATACGAACTGTTTCACCTTGGTCTAAGGAGGCCTACACTGAGTCAAGTAGGGTTGACTGGGCACCTACTTGAATTAAGAATTCTATGCATTATTACACCAACTAGCTAAGAGAAGAGGTTCCACTTAGGTTTTGAATTTGTGAATGACACTACCCAGAAGCAAAACGTGGGAGGATCTCAGGAGACTATGTAAACAAACAAAAAGGAAAAGAAAAGAAGAGCTTTTGACCTTGCTCAGTCTGAGGGAATATATTTAGGAAAAAAAAATCTATCTTTTTCACACCTAACAACAGTAACTGCCATTGTGGACCAAATACGGATGTGGGCCCTCAAGACAAGGACTAACGAATTACCACTGACAAACCAGGAGCAGAATTCAAGTGTATGGAATATAATGCCTTTATCCATCCCTCCTGCAAACGCTGTATTTTGGCGACTTCTGAGTTGGCACCCAAGGCAAGAAGAGAAAAAAAAAAATCAAGATCTGTGGAAACGAAAACTAAAACAGAAGAAGCAGATTAGGAGAAGCAACTCTATGAAATGCATTTTTAAATGAGAGCGCAGCAGTCTAGAGAGGCACCGACTAAGAAATAAATATTTGCATATCTAAAATTATGATGGAATAAAGATATGGAAAAGAACATCAAATTCGAAAATGGCCAGTTCAGCTAGAAAGTACAACACTGAGGGCCAAAAGAATGAGGCAATGTTACCTAGAAATTATAAACTGAGGAAAATTATCACAAGGCCTACCATACTAGGACACTGGGTTACTGACTATAAAGAAAAGCAGAAAGAGTTTTCTAAAATGCCAAAAGCCTATTTCTATGTAGACAGGCTTGCAGATGCTCCTCTACAGGCAAATTTCACCTTGCAAGGCACTGACCTTTAATCATGCTTGGGTTTTTGTTTTCCAAGATTAGGAGTCATTTACTCAGGAGCTTCTAGGTAGAAAGTCTTTTGTCAGGTGTTCACAAATGTCTACAGAGAATAAGGATATTGTTCTGCAAAAACATCTTACTCCACCAATTCTATACCCCTCTACCCAAAATTAAAAATACTAATTTCTTCAATTTCTCCTATTCGATATTCTACTTACAGTTGCCTGAGCTTTCTTAATATTCCCGTAAATACAAAAAAAAAAAAAGAAAAAAAAGAAAGAAGAAGGGAAAGAAGGGAAGGAAGTAAAAAAGCAAGGAATGGAAGGGAGGGAAGAAGAGAAGGAGAGAAGAGAAGGAAGGGTATGTGTTAATACGCAGTTCATCAGGTATCTGCTTTTCCATGTAATCTGCACACATATTTGGCAGAAGACTAACTTACAAACTAAATTTGCCCAGGCTCCTCACAGATATTAATACTCAGATTCACACTTATTTCTATAGTACAACAATGAAACAGGACACCTCAGTCTCTGCTCTGGAATGAGCTCTTGCAGCATCAGCTTCCCAATGTCCCTTGGGAGCCTCCTGACCTAGAGAGTAAGAGAAACCTGATTGTATATTCAGATGATTGTGTACTGCACTGATGAAAGACAGACAGATATTCATTTGAATTATCTGTATCTTTGTGTATATCTACTTATATAGAGAAATAAAGTACCTATATTTTGTCCTAATGGATTTGGCTATGTAAATATATCCGCAGCTGTGCTGCACTGACTCACCTACTATCACTTATACCTATAATGTCTTTCTGAGTAAAAATCCTATCAAATTAACACAAGGATTCCTTTCTACCCTATAGTTTCATGAACTTGAAATCAGAATTCTGATAGGTAAACAAATTGTATTCTATTTCACAAATGTGTTGAGGATAGTGTAACTTTTAAAGTTGTAATTCAGAAACAAATCTCATTGGGTAACACACATTTGATCTTGTTTAGAAAAAAAGTTTGTAAATGGCAGTATCAACAGTCTATAGATATCGAGAAGGTATTGAGAACATATTAAATTCCTAACAGTAGTAATCCATCCCTGTGATAAACATTACAAACCAGTTATGATCTCTGTCCTCAAGGATTTGAGTTTCAAAAATATGAAGCTATGTTCTTCGCTTCACCTATATCAGATATGCAAGCAATCGCATCTCTAGTAGTCTGGACTCCTGGTAAACCTAGACTAATTTCTATTGTTATCATCTCAATGAAAGCCTCCAAAAGGCCAACTAAGAATGCAGTGTAATTGTCAAATACAGCCAGACTTGCAGCCAGGAAACTTGGAATTGAGTTCTGAATAATCTTAATGAAGACATGTAACCTCACTGGGCTTCTGCTTTCCTATCTGTAAAATGGGAAGAGTAACAAACTCTACCATATTGAGCTGTTGTGAACACCAACACTCAAAAGTGCTTTAAAACCACGAAGCCATGATTGTCATTGTGATATCAAGCCTCTGTGTACTTTGAGGAATACGAAGACCCTATTAGAGAAGTTCAGAAAGGGCCTTTTATTTCATGGGCCATGCCCTCCAATCTGTTATTTGGAAAGGGCAGATCAAAGATGCCCCAAGTGTCTGGAAAGTACCTTCTCTTTTGCTTTTGCTTGGCTTTCTTTCACAGACCCGTCCCCATCTTCCTTATTTCAGTGATTTTTTTTTTTGACTCTTGCTTGGGATTTCAATGTAGTATTTCATTTTTTTTCTGTTATTGGAACTTTGATTTGACTTTCCCAGTGGTAAAAAGGAGGCGCTAAAATTTTGCCTGTATTGAGCCAAGATGGTAAATTGAAGCCTAAATTCAAAAGCAGGGTGGATAATTTTAAAAGGGATTCACATTCTGTGCATACTTCTTAGCCCTCCACTTAGGCCATTCTTATTTCCCTCTCATTACACACACACATGCATGCGTGTGAACACACACACAGGTGTGCACTGGTATGCCTCTTCCCAAAATCGGAGAAGAAATAAGATTGGGGTAATAATCCATTCAATGTTGGTTTTATTGTTGCTTTACTTTCAACAGCTATATTCAAAAATAAACCAGCATCAAAGTGGAAACAAAAAGTAAATGCTATTAAAGTTTTTTTTTCCTTGCCTAGATGTTTATTTGCTGAGGAAACTAAACATTAATGTCTGAGGTGTGTTTCAATACACATGGTGCAAATACTTATCTGCTTGAATCTTTCACAGAACAGGGTATCAAAGTAGATGTTTTCCTAGACAATCTTTTGAAATAATGTACTTCATCTCTACCTTACCACAAACAAGAAAACGCACAATTTTCAGCAAGTTACAACATTATTCAAAAGAAATTTCTTAGCAAAAAGTGCATTTAAGGAGTTGCAGAGAACAGATTCTGAATGCCCAGCCACTCACTAGTCACCCACCACAGCAATCAGCATCTCCTTGTCCAAACCATCCGGGATGGCCCAAGAAACTTTCAGTGGGAAAATAGATACAGTTATTAAAAGTGACAGCAGGGAATTCATCAGCAAAACTGAATTAAATCAGAATTCTGAGTTCCAGCCTAACAGGCTCCTGCTAAGCTACTCTGGCTTTTAAATAAGTACCTGCATTTAAGGATGCACCGAGAAAGATGTGATAATGTGAACACAACACACATACCCTTTTTGTCAGAACAATGGGTCATCAAAGGTAAAAATTAACTAGGGAATTTCCAGCATTTTTCTTCATTGTGTACACCTCTCTTTCCTCCAGGCCCAAGAGAGGGTGAATAATGCTTATCTAGTTATGGACGGGAAGAAAAGCTAGTCACAGAGCAACCCCGCACGGAATCTGCAGAACCCTAGATATATTTGACTTTGTCCACTCCCTTCCTCTACGCTTCGCTAAAGCCCACACCTCTTGGGATGGAACCTAACGTGCCTTCCGCTTACAAACCGCTCTGCTAGATTAGCCCCAACCACCATGCAACCTTTACGAAGTTACTCGTGCGTCCACACAGAGCGCGGATCACCTCAGCCACAGCCCAATAGAGCAAGGAACCAGGAGCTCCCGAAGCCCGGACAGGAGCCGCGGCCAGTGCTGGGCGCCCTCAGGCGCTGCGCTCACGTGGTAGCGGCCCCGGGCACGTGCGCCTCCGACCTTAGGCGGCGAGAGGGAAGCGCCGCCCCGCGCGAGCGAGAGGCTGGCAGCGGCGCCAGAGGCGTAGAAGGGAGGGGAAGGACCTGGGACATTCAGGGACCCTGCGAGGCGAGAAGCTGAGCTTCAGGCAGTGCCGGTCCGACTGCATTTCCCTGGGGTGTTAGCAGGAAGGAAGACACAAATTTGAATGGGGTAGCAACTTAAAAACATTTTTCTTTTCAGTTTATTTTAAATGGGCAAATGCATCAGAATCCCATCTAGAAGTGACTTCTTCCGAGATTGTCACAATCCCTTTCTAGCCTGGAACCCACACTTGAAATTCCTGGTAAAAGAGGGAGCCAAGGTGTCTCGAGGTAGCAATGCCATCCTCCTGTATCTTTTGGGGAACCCTGCCAACTCGCTCTCGAACAAGCGCTGGGAAACCGCGCCCTTTGGCGGGGGAGGGGGAAGAAGACGGTGTCCCTTCCAGATGCATAAAGCCCGCTGAGTGTTGGAATTTAAAACCTACAGCAGCCAGCTATATTTACGACTTGTTTCGTTTTGCTGGGGGAGGGGAGAGGGATCAGAAACTCTAGGACCTTATTCCCAAACTGGGAGATGGGAGCTTGGCAGTGGATCCCACTGGCACAGAACTCTAGTCAACTGGGGCCGCAGCGGCTGCCACTTGCGGGTGGGGAAGGGAAGGAAAAGGAGGGGGAGAGAAGGAGGGGCGGCGGAGGGGCTGACGCGGGAGGGAAGGAAACAGGTGAGCTCCCACCGCCACCCATCGGAAACCCAGCGCAGCGGCCCCCGGCGCGCCACCGTCCCAACCTGGAGAGCCACTTACCGGCTTTACACGGGTCCTTGTAATCTATAGTCTCTGTTTTATCCTCTTCGTTCCCATCAAAAGTGTAATCATAATCGAGGCCAGCGCAGACCCATAGCTCCCCGTAGAAAACAATCCCCGAGGCCACCAGCCACACGAGCATCCTCGGGGAAAGCGTTCCCAACCCCATCCTCCTCCCCCGGAGGAAAAGGAGGGGACGGGACCCAGAGGTTAGGCAGCCGCGGTCCGCGCTGATGTGCGGGGCTAGGGGCACCGGTGCTCTTCTCCCCACCCGGAGGCTCCTCGGCGGGACCGGGGTGCTCAGGTGTCCGGAGACATGTGGATGCCGCCGGGACAGTAGAGAGGGCAAGCACTGCCTGTTACCCCCAGTCGCAGGGAGAAGTTGGCTAGGGGCCCGCGGGTGGGCGGAGGGCAGGTAAGGAACTCTGCACTCGGAGGCGGGGAGGGCGCAGGCAAACTCGGCTCTGGCGGCGCTGGCGCTCGCAGCCTGCCAGGTCGTCCTTCTGGCTGCCGAACTCCCCGCGGCCGCGGCTCGGCGAGCGGCGCCCCGCGGGCTCAGCTGCCACCAGAGCTCGGACTCCCGCGCCGCGTCCCCGCTGCTGCCAGGACTCCGCGGCCGAGCGCGAACCGCCGCCGCCTGAGCCCAAAGCCGCCGCCGCAGCTCCGAGAAGATGAATCCGGTCTGCACATCAGCACATCTGAATTGAAAGGGGAGACCGAGGAAGGGGGTGGGGGCCAGGCATTTCTACGCCGCGAGACCTTAAAAGCCTGCAGAAGCCAGCAAAGCAACTGACTGCAAGAGAGCAAAAGTGTGAGGATTTGGGGATGCACTGTTTGCCTTCCCCCCGCCAGCCTGTCTTTTTACCCTCTTCCTAACTTGAAAAAAAAAATATTCGCACCATCTAACCCAATCACTTGCATCCTGCTTACTTATTCATACAATCAGGGTCAGGATCCGGACCACAGCCTCCTCTCTTGACTTCTTTTGATAGCCTTAGACAAACAAACAGACAGGAGCGCGCTGACAATTCCATTTATATTTTACCAAAGATAAAAATGAATATATTATGTATCTGTGTACGCAAACAGCAATTAATAGATGATGTACGTGTCAGTTGAGAGTGCCAGACCGGGGGTGGAGCGAAGGATCGTGATAACTTAGCTGCAAATCCATATTTCCCCTCCCCCCAAATAAACAGCGAGTGTGTATTTCTTTCCTTTGCTGCTGTTTAACCTTAGAGCAGCGCAGGAATGGAGGAAAAGTGTGCGAGTCTTCACGATTTTGGTAAGAAAATAAACAGACTACTGTTGGTCTCCTAACCAACAAAGTTTTGCTAAGAACTAAGATCCTCAGAACTGCAATTTAAAAAAAAAAAAAATCTAAAATCGGGTTACAGATTGCAGCAGCAGGAAACGCTGAGACCTTGCCGATGGGCTGGCGCTATGGCTCACGTGGGCGCAGGAAGGGAAGCTGGATGGAATACTCGGGAAGCAAATTTTCTGTGACAGTTCTGGCGCCCATGAGCAGAGTTGCTCAGTATCCTTCGGCTTCAGTAATGTTTTACTGCTTCAGAGGAGAGGGTGTAAAACCTGGCAGGAGGGTCAGCGAGGTAAACCACATGTCAGCCGAGCAGACTCAAGACAAACACAGGTTGTGGGAAATTGGGGAGGAAAAAAATCAGAGGAAATCTCTGCAAAACCCCTGTTGTGAGCAATTCCGAGGTTTCCCCACATCTGCAAGTAGTTTCCAAAATAGGTGAGATGACTTCTCCCCCAACAAGCTTCCAAGGGACTGGTGATTGGGAGCTTTCCTTTTCCAACTAAATCTTTAAAACTGTCACTTTAGCAAGGACTTGTAAAAAAAAAAAAGCCTTACATATTATTTGACTAGAGTTCCCCCTATCCAAGTTATCATCTAGAGGAATGTATGAAGGTAAACACACACACACACACACACACACACACACACACACACAACTTTGACAGATAAAGTCATCTTTGGTTTGGAGATTTTACTAGGTTTTATTCATGTTTGTTAGAGAAAAGTAAGAAGCCAATCTTGAAAAAGTACCAAGTATTTTCAACTTAAACTAAAAGTATAGGAAGGCTAGGTGGAACTGAACTGACCAAATGTTCTTTGCAAAACTGGGTCTTTCTCAGAGGCCACTGCAATGATGGAGCTTCCCTTCCATAGATCTTAAGCTTTTAATGCCCAGGATACAGAGCAGAAGTAGATTTTTAAAAAGAACATGTTCAATAAGCAGGTAGAGGCGTTTGATTTTGAAATCTCTTGCTGAGTCATTCTCAAATTCTCTTACCCATCCAAAACAAAAAGTCTGCATAATTAATAATAGTGTTGCCCTAGTGCAGAGCTCAACGAGAATATGTCCTGCTTAGCCCATCTGAAAGCCTAGAGAATGCATATGTCATCTAGAGGATTCCTGCTCTTGAGCTGCTGACAGTGTTCCCATTCCCTATCCCAAACCTTAAAAATGTCCCTTGTTAATCTAAATGCCTGCAAACATCTCCTTAGACTATTTTATCATGTGTAAATTTGCAAGAAGTTTTACCTGTGGTTTGCCTAAACATCACTTACTTTGCAGGAATAAATATGTTTTATTCATTTGTTCTGGGAGAAAAAGTACTGTATAGGGATAATAGCTTCATTATGTATAATGACACCTATTACTTTTAACATGTTTTTCATTATTTGGTTTTATAATTTTATGAATTTGTAGTCCAGAGAGTTAGAATGATTATCATAGTAGAACTTCAAGTCAAAATACAGGAATGTTTCTTTACAGCTAATATACTTGCAGAGAATACCTACATCACCATACCCAGGCTTAATCCCTGATTTATTTTTAAATATTAAATCTAACTCTAGGTTTGTAATAAGAAAATTCATTTTTTAAAACTAATTTTGTCTCTATAGTTGTTATGATTACAAACTAAAAATAGATTTTTCCTTGTCCATGAAAGAAACATAAAGTTGCAAGAATATGTATGTGAGCAAGGAGTTGATTGCTCTGTCATAGTATAGCTGCAGACACTCAGTAGGTGAATTCAATCTCCTCAGAAAGACAAAAAGGTGAAATTGATTCCCTTAGTAAGACATGTGCTGATGTTGCCCTGGCTTCTAGCTGACAAGCTCTCTTGATCACCATTGCCACCTACAACAGGACCCCATCACTCTCAACAATAATAGGGAATGAAGCCAACCAAGAGTGCTGCAAAAGGCAAGCTCTATGCCAATTAGTATATCACGTTGGAAATACCAATTAAAATAAATTTCCCTTGTAGAAAATACCAATTAGATATGTACTCTTTCTAATCTAGATTTGTGCAAAGCTAGATGTGATCATTTTGTGTTATAAGACCAAGTAATACATGAATGAATATATTTCCCTTTTGTCCCTTGTGAAAAAAAATACCCAGGGGATAAAAGGAGCTTTCCTTCTGCAATGGATTCCAGATTATAATCTGAATAGGGGCCCCTAAACAGAATCTCTGGTTATTCTTTAATAGTTTACTGTACTAGTCTTTCTCTCTACCATGCCCTCACTGGCCCTCACTGTGGGGAACAGAGATGTCCTTTGTTTTTATGGCTTTTAGCTACTCCAGACCATTTAACTCTTATTTTCACCCCATTCTGATGTGACCCTCTACTGGATAGACACAGCTTTATTTCATGAGCTTTCTTTCAGTTCTACATGGCATCTCCTAATAGTAGAGTTCAGTGTCCCAAAGTGTGGTACTTAAATTGCTGAGAGTACATGAAGTGATTTTAGGTAATGTAGTAATAAACTACATATAGATGTGTATATGTATCAGAAAAAAATAGTTATTAAATTTGCCATTGCATGTATAGTTCTTACAATCATGCTTTAGCTAAAAACCAAGGCACTTGCTTTGTGAAATTAAGCCAGTGACGAAGGTAGCAGGTGAAGGTTGACTAATGTTTGATAAACACTGATCTAGTTCAGCTCCTGTCCTCTGCTACACCACACTGCCTGTGGGTTCCTGCCATTTGCCTCTTCCATCACACCTGTCCCACAGTTGCTTCCTTCTCGTACCTGCTTATCACTCATTTTCACTTCCAGTCCTTCAATACAAAAGGTCTGAGTCTGGACGGGGAAGCTGCATGTATTCATTGTTGGCACTTTGGATTTGTTTGCTGTTTTAGGCATCACTTGCTGTATCACTCTTCAGAATATCCACTGACTTGTGTATTTAAAAACCGTATATAATTGCTTAATGACATCCAGAAATGATTGCATTCTTCCTTTGGGCAACAGCTTGGCCAAAGTGAAATGGGGGCAATGGAATGGAATAAGAAGGAGGTCTTCCCATTTCCAACCTAATGGGACTCAAAGGCTTGAGTCCACTAGTAGGTTTCCAATTATGTAACTTCTGCTCCTTTACTGAATCCTCACTGTTGTACCCTGAACACCTAGTTAAGGAGGCACAAGAGTATAGAGCTTGGAAACAGTCCCTCAGTGCAATTTCCAGCTCTCTACTTCCTAGCTTGGTAACTTCGTACCTGCTTTTGTAACCTCAAGTGTCCTCAGTTTTCTCATTCATAAAACGCAGATAATTTTAGGGATAGTGATATTTCATAGAGTTGTTACAAAGTAAGTTAATTAATATATGTGATATTTTTTATGTTCCTCATATATAGAAACTATGTGTATACTAGTTCCTAGTACATAAGAACTTTTGGTAACTGTTTGTTATTATTATCATTTTAAGTGAGTTCTAAAAAGTCAAATTATTTCCAGTCCCTCTAACTACATTATTTGAAAAGAGACTTCTCTTTCTTCACTTGACCTAAAGCAGAATAACTTACTCAAAGTGATGCTGGAGAGAAGCAGTGAACAAATCGGTTAAGAGCACAGAATTCAGCCACCGAAAACACAGACTTAATACTCACTTTCCCATTTAGTAGCTATCTTGCCTTGAGCAAGTTACTTCGCTAGCTACACTCTTCTGGTTTTTGAAACAGAAATTAAATACCTAATAGGGTTAAACTGATAACTAGATAAAATTATGCATGCAATGTACTCCCTAGCAGATGTAAGCTAGCAACATTAAAAAAGTTGGTTATTATTATTAATTGGTATTTTTCTAGTGATCAGCAAAATCTATACATAGTTTTTCCACTGGCAGGCAAGAAATTCAGCATGCACACACACACACACACACACACACACACACACAAATCTGGCTACAGATTAAATAAAACTAGGACAATTTTCTTTGAAAAATTCCATTAATAATACAAAACCCCTCAAACTAAAAAATAAACATTACTGGTGTTCTTTATAAATTCCCCAATAATATAGTGACTGACATTAGAATGCCTCTCATCTGGCCATTTTCTGTCCCCTTTATTTAGCTAATATAGTACTGTTTTCATATTTTTATATTATGAGCATAAAGTATGTCTCCCAAGATTTCCTAAGCAATTTCCCTATAAAATTTAATTTGTATTCTATTTTACTTACTTCATAGGTGATTAAAAAATAGACTCTGAAACCTTTGATGGATCGTATTATATACTTCCAACACAATGAGAATAATTTAGTTTTAAAACTATAATGATGGAGTATTATCAGCTTCTTGGAAGAAAGGAATACACTCAACTCCTTAAGGCACATTATCCAGGTCAATCACTTGCCAAAGTTTTTAGAGTCTTAAGCTATTTTAAAGATGGGGAAAGGGAGTTGAAATGAGTGAGTGATTCATGGACATATTATGGTTGCCTTATAACCCCTGACCCTCCACTGGCTCCTTTGGCTGGCTACTTTTTGGGAGCTGCATTTCTACTAATCCTGCTAAACAGGTGCTGGGCAGTGGAGAGCTATATGCCTAACAATGGCCAATGACCTCCATCCCCAGCTAAAGCCCATTCTTCCTTCCAGCCTGGCTGCATTGTATCCTTCCTGACTCCCCAGATGATAGTCTACAAAGAAGTCCCTCTACTCTGCCTTGCATTCAAGTTGTCCATCTCATAGAGGATAGGAGCCACATCTTTTCCATAAATGAATCCCACAAAATACTTTGTACATACAAGATGCAAAATAATTTTTCGTGGACAAAAATTAAATTAACTCGATTTTATAATCGAAGTAGTATTCTAAAAGATTCCATCACTGGAAACACTGAACACTAAAATATCAGTGAAAATTAATTTTAAAAATCCATACATTCAGTATAAAAGCAGGGTTAGGGATGGGAAAATGTGTTTAAGTCCTTGTCGCTCTCCTTGTTAGATGTCTTTGGACAGTTATCCTTTCTTAGCTCAATTTTTCTCACCTTTAAAATAAAATAAAATAAAATGCTTACCTCATATGGTTATTTTGCAATGCAAACACATCAAGTATGTAAATCACTTTGCATGCAGCCTGGCACGTGACAGGACCCTGTAGCTATGAAGTCCTTACCTCTTCTTCTGCCCACTGATACGGAATTCCAGAGCACCAGCAATCCAATCTGAAAGGAAATTTGTAATAAGTATTTATGAAACTTTTAATAAGTATTTATGAAACGGTTGATAAAAGCAAGATTTTTCCTTGGCAGGTATTAAAAGATTATAAAGAAAGCAGTAAAGAAAGTAGAAGGTTTAAATTTCTAACAGGACTCATTCACTTGAGGATTTCATCTGTCCTTTCCATTCCCACCCGTAAATAACTAAATGTCCAAATAATAGTAATACCCTATTGCTAACTTTATTAATTTACCTTCACAAAATAAACCTTGTGAAAATAAGTTGATAAAATAAATTTTGTTCTGGATCTATGAGAACAAACATCTTAATAGTCAGTAAATAAAAACACAGTGTGCTGAAATAAGTTAAACTGAAAAGGCTGATATTGTTTACTGACCTCTTGAATACGTTGTTGGGTAATTGGTTGGCATAAATTTAAAACTTGTGTGATTTCATTTTTTATGATGCATTGTAAAATCACCAAGTTATTTTATAACTAATTTAACTCTATTCACAATATGCAGCTGCACTTGAACACTAGTTTTTCTGTATTTCTGAACTCCCCATTATGCTCTGCGCTTAGTTCCAGGACCCAGCCAAATTTATTTTGTAAGCTGCCCTGGGCTTTCGGGTGGCAATAATTAATGACCTTGGCCCTCATCTTCCAGCATTATAACTCACTTTGGGTGGCTTTTCCAACCACTAAAGCAATAGTTTTGCACTATAAAACCAGCCTCCAATCAATATGAAACATCTGAAGTGTGTTTATTTATATATTTATTGCTTTTCATCTCCAAAGCACTTTAACAACATTAACTAATGGCCCCTAAAATAGGTGAAGATGGTTTTCTCTAGTCTCACGACACCAACTCTAAAAGCCTGAGACACTGAAGTGGCTACAGCTCAGAAGGAACAATTTCCTTCATAGTTTTCTTCTTCCTCACCTCTTGGGGAAAGAATTCATTCATATTTACTCTGGGTCTGACGACCAAAAAAAAAAAAAAAAAAAAGAAGAGGGAGAGAGAGAAAGAAAGAGATCTTGAAAACGGAGGCACAGTTGGGCCAGCAGGGATGTCAACCATCTTAACAGTGGATTCCCACTGTCTCGCAGGTCAGTAGATCACTAGCACATCCACGGTGATTTTGCCAGGGTACACAGGAGACTGGGTTATCAAGAGCTAATTACTCAGACAACGTTTTGATCCTCAATTATCTAGCTATTTCAGATGAAAACGGGTGTGGTGTTTTAATTTTCCCTAGCAAGAAAGTGCTGACATATCTGGATAATTTCCTCAGCTTTCTACTTTAGTTCGCGTGTATTCAACAGAAGGTTATACCGGTGCTTTGTAAATTATTACCACTCCTCTAAAAACACCACCACTTGTGAGTTGAGGTCACAGTTCATCTGTGAGTCTGAGCCTCATATCTCACACCTCACTATTAAGTATTCTGCTTGTAACATAAAAGCAGAGCGTTGCTATCTTTTTTTCTCTTGCGCACTGCTCTTTAGAAGAATTTTTTAAAGTCTGCTCATTCATTTGGGTTTCAACATCAACATTAAAAGTAATTAAATCCTGTGCTAGAATAATGTTTTACTACAGCTCTCATTTAAAAATAAAACACTTTAATAATTTCAAGGAATTAGATTGAAACATTTCTAGAAAACCTGTAAAAATTAGTTGGTTCTCCTTTGTTTTCTTGCTCTATAGTAATAATTGCTATGAGAAATGGAAGTTGTCATGTGTTTGGCTATAAAATCAGTGCAAAGTTTATGGCTTACTCTTTTAAAACCATGAGACCACATGCAGAGAACCTGAAGCTGTTCGCTCTTAATTCTAGTAAAACAGGAAAGCAATTATTAGAGCAATTAATTCAATATGTAATGGGACTTTTTATTAGCCATTTTTATTCTAATATAGTAAATAAATGCTTCCTTTCACAGGACATGCCCAGCAAAAATAAATAGAATTATCATGAAATAAGAAGCACTTCATAAAATTGGCAAACATATTTGTTAATGATCTTAACTATGTAAAAAGCATGACACAGTAAATCAGTTTCTAACTTCGATTCTTCCAACACCCCAATTAAATTAAATTAAATTAAAATTAAATTAAATTAAAATTGCTCGGTATCTGACTCATTGCTAATAAATAATTTCCCAAAATAATAAACATCAAAGTGAATAATGGGATGATAAATTTTAATTTAGTGAAATAGAATATATTTTATTGCAAAATTAGTTGCTTCTTCTTTCAAATATCAAGCACTATAGGCTAAAGTAATGGTTATATTTTAGAACTATAAGATTCCCTATGGTTTTTGAATTTCTATCAAAGGTAAAAATCTGTTTTTTCTTCAATTTTTATAATACACTTTTTCATAAGATTAATTATTTAACTATGTCACTCAGTGTAAGTTTTCAAAGTGATTTCTCTGTTGAAAAGTACTTTGTACTTTTATAATTTATCATTTCTACTTCCATATTTATAATTTATACTTCTATATCACAATTGTGAGGGATTTTTGTATGTGTTTTAAGCAATATTTTATTAATGTTCTAATTAATATGATGATCAAAAAACTAAAAGTATGAGCTCCACATTAAAGTTTGAATATTGAAAGTACTGTATAAAATGAATCTTGAAAATTAAGATTACCAAAGGAATACTAATATTTGCGTGTGGAACCTAAGTGTGTTAAGGACAGGACAATATTATCTCTTCTTCAAGCAAAATGATTAGAACTCTTAAAGAAATACTGATTTTGTAAGTGTTGAACTTATAACACTGAGAGTGATGCTAATTAAATGTCTCTAACACTCCCTAAAAAGGGAGAGAACATGATAATAATTAAGTCATCAGATAACCTTAACTAGATTGAAGCATTTGCTCTGGAGAATGTTATAACAATCCTTCAGATCCTGTTTTTCTACTAGGCCTTCAAAGGCTGCATGGCACTGAAACTCTGAATTTCAAAGAAACTGTTCAGGAGTCAGGACACTAATTGGCCCTAATGTGTTTTAGAGTATGGTGTTCTAATTGGCACGCTGTCGAGGCATTACCCAGATGTACAAAAAGGATGCTTTATGTAGACTAAGGTTGGCAGCTGTGTCCCTGTTGGCTGGTCAGTTTTTTGACATCCTGCGACCTCTAGTGAGAACCAGAAGTTGTCAGCCAACATAAATTTCCTTGCCCAGTCTGAGTTTCTATAGGAGCAGCAGATAAAGAAAAGCCCCTCAGCTAGGCTCATAGAATACTTTTGCTTTTTCAGATCACAGCGTTTTTTCGGGCTTGAGAGGATGAAACTATTTTCTTAAATACCTTTGAATTTTTTCCTCAAAATCTCTAGAAATTTTATTTCAGTCCTTCAATTGCTATTTCAGTACCTTCAATTATTATTTCAGTACTTTCAATTACTACTCTAAAGTTAGTAAAAATAAAAAAGCGTGAAAAGTCCAATGAAAATATGAAGTAAGTCTTAAGGGTAAAAAAAATGTGTCTCAACTATATATTACAAATAAGCAAAAGTAGACTGTTATCTCACATATGTTTTTCAGTAAACATTTTTACAAATTATATGCTCAAATTTTAGAATGGTTCAATTATACAATATTTTTGGTTAATCCTAAAAGCATAGTATTATTCACTGAAAATAAGATACAAAACAAGCGGATTTCAATACAAAATAAGTACATAAGGTTAAATGAGACTGTCCTGACTTTAACTCCCAAAGCATGTATAGCAAAGTACCTGATATACTGCTCATTCTGAAAAGTTTCCTTGCAATAGCTATAACTTTTATAAAGATGCTTAGTTGCTTAAAGGCAACATGTATTTATTAACAATAAAATATAGGCACAGAAAGATAAATAACACATGACTAGCACCCAAACTGAACATACAATCTAATGGGTGGACAACAGTTATAACTTCACAGAATGTGATAAATACCTGACACGAGGAACAAATGAAGAATTCTATATGTTCTACGAAAAATGATCATTGTCAGCCGGGCATAATCCCAGCACTTTGGGAGGTTGAGACGGGTGGATCACCTGAGGTCGGGAGTTTGAAACCAGCCTGACCAACATGGAGAAACCCCGTCTCTCCTAAAAGTACAAAATTAGCTGGGCATGGTGGCACATGCCTGTAATCCCAGCTACTCTGGATGTTGAGGCAGGAGAATCGCTTGAACCCGGGAAGAGGACGTTGCGGTGAGCCGAGATTGCACCATTTCACTCCAGCCTGGGCAACAAGAGCGAAGCTCTATCTCAAAAAAAAAGGAAAAAAACAGAGAAAGAAAGAAAAATGATCATTTTCACTTTAGGAAATGAGAGAAGGATTTATATAGCAGATGCTACATGACTTGGACCTAAATAGAGACTAAGGAGAATGAGGGAGAATGAAACAAGCGGCAGCAAGTACCTTTCTGCCTTCTTTGATGCTCTCTAAATTCTGTGCATCCTTTTCAGCCTTATTTTAGCCTCACTTAATCTGTAAGATAAATGTGGAAAATATACCTTGGATACTAATCATATATTTTTCCCCAAATTTACCTAGACTTTCAACTTTCTGCATTTTCACTTTTTTGTTGTTAATAACAGTGAACATATTAATGCATTGTGTGCACTAGGACATTTGGTATAAATAATACTCATTGAAAATGGATTTTACACTTAAACACTTAAAAATAGTTTTTCAATGTTTCCGAACTACAGTTGCTATGGAAATTATAAATGTTATCTTCACTTAGAAAAACTGGAACACTTCATACCTATTCTTTAGTGCTATCACATTTAACAGTGTTCCAAAAACATGAGTTCAAAGATTTTTTCCAGAAAAAAGGTAAGATTTCTTAGTCAAATAAACCTTGTCCTGGAAATTTGCAAGATATATATATTTAATATACATAAGATATATTTTTTATATTTAATATGTATTATATATATTAAATGTATTTAATTATCTCAAACTTTTTGACAATCTCTTAAAATTTCTGTTCCAGTGATCACTTTTTGGGAAACATTCCTATAGATATTTATACACAGCAGTAATATTTTATACTCACATACACATATGACACAATATATTTATAATGTTCTGATATAATTATATAACTAAGTAAAAATAGATACGTGTATGTATGTAGATATGTAGTTATTACTGGAAATGTAATTTTGCTTAGATTTCAGTATAGGGGATTTGAGCATGGGGATCTCATTATGTCCTAAAGATTCTATTAGATAAACTCTACCAATATAATGACAAAATATTTTATCATTTAGTCAATCAATAGAATACAAAATTTATCGATTAAATTGGGCCATATTGTGACTTGCGTGCTTTGATTGTCTTTCTTCTTTCTTTTTTTTCTCCCTTTCTCCCTTTCTTCATCTTTCCCTCCCTTCCTTCTTTCCTTTCTTTTTTAGTTTTTTTTTTTTTGGTAAGGAATTTAGTTTAAATAGTTCTAGAGATATTCTTTTGGCTCTAGCATTCTAAACTTTTTTAAAATTCATTTTTAAACTAAATAAGAATATTGTAAGAAACACTAGAGGTTTGCATTTGTTTTCTTTATAATATTTGGCAGTACTGAGCTAGTTTCCAATTTTGTAATTAGTAATTTTGAAAATAATTTCAATTAATCACCCAATATAATTCAACTAAACTACAATGTATATAATGAGGGGCCATAGAATCGAAAGTTATATTACATTTAAAAACATTAGTTATTTGACTCTTTTAATAATTTTTTTATCATGGATCATCAGAATCATAGCAATTAAAATGATCTTGTTCAACTCTCTCATTTCTAAAATGATTGAAATCCTGTTAATACCTTGTAGATCTGCAAGAGTGGCAGGTAGCCAATAAAAATCTTAGCTATTTTCATGTTCTTTGGTTTTAGGCTCCACTTTTTCCTTTAAGTTTATGAGTCAGGATCTGAGCTAGACGACTGAGTCTTCATTCATCACAAGTTCTTTATAATGTATGTGAATATTCGAAACTATTTGAGACTCAATGCAGCCTGCCATAGGGAGCAGCATTACTTAGCTATGTCTCCACATGCAAAAGGAGATGGATAAAGATACTTTCTTTTATATGATTGATGAGGGACAACTGAGCAATGGCATTATATTCTCTATTTCTCATGTTTATTAAGTCATCTTATGCCTGAAACAGAACTGGTCACTTGCAAGCTCTCTATGATGCAGAGAGAAATTGAGAACAAGTTTAATGCTATTCAAAGATTATATGGCATAATTTGTTCCTGTAGTTATTTTACTGCTCTATGAAGAAACTGACCCATAAAGTAAACCAATACTGTGAAGTAAATTCAGTTTTACTTTATTTCCAACTCAAGTCAACCAGCACTTTGCCATGTACTCCAAGGAATAAAATAAAAAGGACATGGTTTCTGACCTAAAGAAAAGTACACTTTTACAACATAGAAATAGTCACGTACTAGCTGATTATTTGACTGCCATGGAAATCCAAAATGGCTTCACCACCATAAAATGAAGAGTAAAAGGAAAAGTATGTTTTAAGTTTGATGTTTTCTATGTCTGTTTTAATTCGTTCTTTCATGAACACAACACTAGGTAGAATAGGCTCTCTGTATTACTTCCTTCATAATTAAAGAATAGTTTGTAAACATTATGCTACATAAATCAAATGCTAGATATCCAATCTCCCTTCTAGAGTAATTTTATCATCTACTTTGTTGATTAGCTAAACTGAAAGGTGCACTTAATTTGACAATGTTGGAAAAAATATATTGCTTCTATTAACCTGTCAAAGAGTGTTTGCTCATAAGTATTAAACTGCTACAAGAAAAATAAAATATTCAGCCTTTTTTTGATTGTTTGGATCATACTTTTTATCACTTAAAATTATGGTTTTATTTGCTAACTTTGATAAATATTTCTGAGTGCTAAGTGTGCTAAGAGTCAAGGCTAGCAATATGGAATCTAAACAATTTAAAGACTTATCTCAGATGACTATTTTTTTAATTTTTTCAGATTGTTTCATTTTGTACAGGGATTAAGAAGAGTGACTTTTCCACCAGTGGAAGTTCTTTTTTAGAAAGATGATGCTTTGTCATCTGAGATGCTTGGTTCTTTCATGGATATTTAGGTTTTCCCCATGTCTTGAATCAAATTTGAAAATTTTATTTTTCTTAGAAAAGTATGGACCCCATTTCATTTGTTTTGTCAATGTTTTCAAATTTGTAAATACTTATGTGTACAGTGTTTTATCATTTCTCTCTTTTGGTACATCTCATGCCTTTTTCGTTCCCAGTTTTATAAATTTCCTATTTTACTTTATTAAACTAGTCAAAACATGTTCTTTTTCTAGTTAATTTATCTATTTCTTTGTTAATTCTTTTTAATTTCATGTTCATTTTATTGAAAATTGTTAACATCTTAAGTCTCCAGTTCATTTATTTCCATTTCTTCAGGAATGAGCAGATTTATGATGATGTAGTATACATTTGGAGTTCAGTTGCAGGAAGCAAAAACTGTTCTATTTTAAGCAGAAGGAAATCTGATGGAATTGTATGCTTAGAAAGATCTTGGAAGGCCTGGAGAAACAGGCTTGATTCTAATTCAAGAACGACCCCAGAATAAGATCACAAACCTGGCCTGCCAAGGGAGGCACCCATTGGATAGACTCGGAGAAGGAAGAATTAAGCTATCACTGGAAAGGTTGACTTCAAGAACACACCCCTTTAGCTTTGATGCAGAAAATCAGGAAGATGTTATTACCATCACATCTTCCTCTGAAGGAACTCTAGAGAACTGCTGCAGAAATAGTTTCTACCCTGAGAAACTGCCTCAGCACCACGAAAACGCCTCCTTGACTTTGATCTTCTAGACCTCTACTGCCCAACACAGCAGCCACTAACCACATGTGGCTACTGAGTACTGGAAATAGGACTAATCCAAATGGAGACATGCTCTAAGTTTAAAATACCACAAGATTTCAAAGACATAATGGGGAAAAAGAAACAAGGTAAAATATTCCAATTTTTAAATCTTGACATAATGAAATGAAAATATTTTGAAATGTATTCAATATTAAATATATTGGGTAAAATAAAATGCATTCTTAAAATTAATTTTTAATTTTGTCTGTTTTCTTTTTGCCTTTTGTAATGTGACCACTAGAAGATTTAAAATTGTATAGGTGGCTCACACTATATTTCAATTGGGCAGTGTTGTTCTGGAACTCATAAGAACACATCTCTTATCCAAATCAATTTCACACCCAAAAATTTAGGTGCAACAAAGTCATGGAAAAGTAGATTTTAGCCTTCTAGTTTCTGTCATTCAGAAAAATCCCCCTAACAGGAAGCTGAGAGATACTCAGTGTGCTAAGCCACTATATCTTCCACATGAAGTTTTTGGGTTTTTTTGAGACAGTCTCGCTCTGTCGCCCAGGCTGGAGTGCAGTGGCGGACTTGGCTCACTGCAACCTCCGCCTTCCAGGTTCACGCCATTCTCCTGCCTCAGCCTCCCGAGGCAGGAGAATGGGACTATAGGTCCCGAGCTGGGACTATAGTTGCCTGCCACCATCCTGGCTAAATTTTTTTTATTTTTTTAGTAGAGACGGGGTTTCACTATGTTGGTCAGGCTGGTCTTGAACTCCTGACCTCTTGATCCACCCACCTCGGCCTCCCAAAGTGCTGGGATTACAGGCATGAGCCACCGCGCCCGGCCCACATGAAGTATTTTTTAGGAAAAAGTTCAGGCAATACTTCATGAGGTTTAAAACTTAGTTTTCTCATTGCAATGATCTTTGATACTATGTAGTTTTATTGTAATTTTATTTTATTTACCCAAAATTATTTAGAATATTTATTTTTTAATCTTCCAGAGAGCTTATTTTTTTAACTTCCAAGTACTGCATTTAAAATTTTAAGTTTTCTTTACCAATTTATTATTAATTCTTATTTTATTATATTTTTGTGGTGTAATCAAATAAGGTAGCCTTGCACATTTTTTGTGTGTTTGGAATATAGTCACATTTTCTTTGTAGTCAAAATACAACCAGCTTTTGCAGAAGCCCCATGGGCATGTGAATGGAACAGGTTTTTTCCTACAGTAGCATAAAAAACTGAATTTGTATGTGTGAATGTCTTTATTTACATTAATCAAACTGTCAGCACCCTTGCTTTTGGTCTTGCTTTGTTGTTTCATTTTGTTTTGTTTTGTTTTGGGCATGACACATCTTTTAAAGACAGGGATATGTAAACGTCTCCAATTTTGCTAAAAATGACTTACAATTAGGAAACAAAGTAAAACATTTAGCATATGAGCAAAATATAGGCTGGTATGAGGTAAATCTAATTAAAAAGGTAATAATAGGAAACAAGAAAGTTTTGTAAAAAAAAAATTTGTCTGTGAGGATTGGAAAAAGGCACCACATAGGACAAGATATTTTATGGGATTAAAATAGGAGGATTTGAGATTACAGAAAAGGAGGAGTTACAGCCCATGAGAACAAATAACGATGGGCTTGTGACAATATAGTGAATGTTTGCCGAACCTAATGATACAGGTTTTCTGCAATAGAATTGTATATTGGGAAAAACAGTAATGTTGAACGATGTTTTCTTTTATTTTTAAATTTTATTTTATTTTATTTTTTTGAAATGGAGTTTCACTCTTTCACCCTGGAGTGCAGTGACACAATCTCGGCTCACCGCAACCGCCGCCTTCTGGTTTCAACAGATTCTCCTGCCTCAGCCTCCCAAGTAGCTGGAATTACCGGCACCTGCCACCATGCTCAATGTTTTCTTTTATTGGTTGAACATTTGTATTAGTTCTCCTGGAAATACCTTTTTTAAAATAATCTTTGACTAGTTTTCAATTGAACTTTTTGGATTTTCCTTAAGGATTTGTACTTCTTACATAATCACTGCCAGTATTTTCCCCATGTTTGTTATTTTCTTTTTAATTTGTGTGACATATTTGCAACATACAGAAATTTTCATTTGTGATCTCAATTTAATTGCTCTTTACTTTGTGATTTCATTTTACTTCATGAAAGTTAAATGTTCATTGCTAAAGTTCAAATATTATGTGCACTTTGCTTTCTGCATTCTCTGTGTTTTTCCTAATTTAATAAACTGGGAAATCAATTTTCCTAACACATTCTTATTAAATATTCTTCCTTTCACTATAGTTTGTGACACTAAAGTCTACTTTTCAACTATAGATCCTGTTCTTTGGAAGTACCTGCCCATATAATTCTGGATCTACATTGTTCTAATCATTTTGGCTTCATATTATATATGTTTAATATGGTATATAGGGCCAGGTGTGGTGGCTCACACCTGTAATCCCAGCACTTTGGGAGGTCGAGGCGGGCAGATCACCTGAGGTCAGGAGTTCCAGACCAGCCTGGCCAACATGGTGAAACCCCGTCTCTACTAAAAATACAAAAATTAGCCAGGCGTGGTGGCGGGCACCTGTATTCCCAGCTACTGGGGAGGCTGAGGCAGGAGAATTGCTTGAACCCAGGAGGTGGAGGTGGCAGTGAGCTGAGATCGCACCATTGCACTCCAGCCTGGGCGAGAGAGCGAGACTCCATCTGAAAATACACACACACACACACACACACATATTTTTTATATTTATTTTTATTTTTATATATATAGGGGACTATATATACATATATATAAATAAATATATATAAAAATATATATATAGGGTCCCCAGTCCCCTAGCTGTGGACCAGTACCTGTCTGTGACCTGTTAGGAACCTGGCTGCACAGCAGGAGGTGAGGGGAGAAAAGTGAGCATTACTGCCTGAGCTCCTCCTGTCAAATCAGCAGGGGTATTAGATTCTCACAGGGATACGAACCCTATTTTGCGAACTGTGCATGCGAGGAATCTAGGTTGCACACTCCTTATGAGACTCCAACTTAATACCTGATGATCTTAGGTGGAGCAGTTTCATCCAGAAATCAGCATCTCCACCCCGTCTGTGGAAAAATTAACCAGTCTCTGGTGCCTAAAAGGTTGGGGACCACTGGTATGTCATATATATTATAGAATATATATTTTATTCAGTATACAGTTATTTGCTAGCACTATTCTCTCTTTAATCTTCTTGTTAAAAATGCATTTATCTGTTTTTCCCTGAACTTCTAACAAGTTTAAGCTATTGAAGCATCCATGGAGTTTTTTCTTTAATTATATAAAACTACAGTTAATTAGGAGATAATCAACATCCCTATTCTAATATTTTTATTCAGGAACATGTTTCTTGTATTCATTTAAGTGAGCTTTATTGTCTCTCAGCAAAATTTCATACTTTTTTTCATAGAGTCACTGAACTTTCTTGATTAAAGTTATTCTTAGGCATTTTTATTGCAAATAAGTGGGATATTTTCTAACAGAATTGCTGGTAGCATATTTAGCTTTAAATTACAATCTGTGGACTCTGATTTTTCATTATTGTCACAGCCTAATTTCTTCATGTGATTATGAGGCACTCAATAAATAATAAAGATATGATTTTTGCCTTCCTTTAGTTAATGCTTATTAAAAGGGTAGTGAGTTTTGCTTACACACAAAAAAAGTATTCTTTGGACAAAATTCATGTTCTGCCTTAAGTTTCTCGAGACTAGTTCTATTACAATATTGAATTAAGAGGCAGTAGAGGAAACGTTGGAGAAGGGTAGTTTGTGCTTCTCCTTGGCCTCCAGTTACTTATTCTGGAAAATTCTATCTTAGTTCTCCCAGTGAGAAGACAATAACTCTCCTTCGCTAGAAATACTACACAAATGTAGGAGAGAAAGGAAAAAACATATTTGTTTCTCATTATCTCTTTTACATATATCATCAGTTTGCATCAGCAGATGGGTCCACAGCAATGGAGTTGTTCAGGTAGGCCCCACCCTTGACTATTAAAATATTGACAGTCAAACAATAATGTTACAATGTGAAGTTTATTGAAAGGATAACAAAATGAGCATTTTCATTACAAATTAAATGTCATTTTAAATGTACCACATCAAACTTAATTTGTCTTGTTTTTATATATTGAGGTAGTTGTAATTCAAAGTATTAATGCCAGTCAGTAAAGCATATACCAATTAAACTTGGATATTTGCATACATTCTCTGTAGGTGTCAGCATTGCTTTGTAATAGTCTTATGCACAGAACTGTGTTTTCATCATGTCATAGGATGTAACTTTCATGTTAAATTCTAGTTAAACACCAGAAGGGCCTCTCTAAGTCTCTAAGACATCTCCTGGATTATTATGTATTTCTTAATCACAAATGTGACTGAATGATTAATCAGCTTGGAAAAAATGGATATTTATTGTCTTTCTTTAGGCATGGATAAGTACTTTCAAGGTTTTACGTGGCATTCTCTGGATATTAAAATAAGATGCTTTGAAAATATACAATACAGCATACATAGAACCTAATTCTATTTGGCATATTTAGAAATGACATTCATTATTTATTGTCGGGAGAACAGTTAACATAGCATTCTATGGAGTGATTTAGATTGCAGATACCACCGCATCACTGTTTTCACAGTTTGAACTAATTATACACAGACTTTTTATTGGATAAAGTTATTAGGATTCAATCTAGGGAGTGCCTATTTAAGAAGGAAAGACATATACAAATTTATATTCACACTAGGAGGGTATCTATTCTTGGGGCAATTTTCTGATTCAGAGACTTAGAGATGAATGCAATCCTAAAGTAGTAGAATCTGAATGCTTTGTGCATACGAACTTGCACCTGCAAGCAGTCCTGCTATGGACAGCCTCTGTCATGAGACCTGTATTCATTGTGTACATGGCTCTCATTCTCTTTTTTTTTTTTTTTTTTTGAGATGGAGTCTGGCTCTGTCACCCAGGCTGGAGTGCAATGGCGCGATCTCAGCTCGCTCACTGAAACCTCTGCTTCCCAGATTCAAGCGACTCTCCTGCCTCAGCCTTCCAAGTAGCTGGGATTACAGGCACACGCTGCCATGCCTGGCTAATTTTTTTTTTTTTTTTTTTTTTTTTTTTGTATTTTTAGTAGAGACGAGGTTTCACTATGTTGGCCAGGCTGGTCTCGAACTCCTGACTCTGTGATCTGCCTGCCTCCGCCTCCCAAAGTGCTAGGATTACAGGCATGAGCTGCCGCGCCCAGCCATGGCTCTCATTCTCTACAGGATGGTGGATAATACATGCATGTTGGAATTACTATGGAGGCACAATGCTTACAAGAAACCCAACTTGCAAAACTAAGATTACAGGTATTTATAATTGTAAATGATTGCATATTATCAATTGTAAACGACTACTGTAATTAAAAATGTAACAGAGAAAAATCAAGGTCTCAGAAAGCACATAGCCAGGTGTAACTATTCAGTGTGGAAATCATTTTTAGTAAGGGACAATAAGCCTTTCTGTTCACCCAGTTTCTTTAAATGGTACTCTAGTATCTAGCAAAGTTACTAGCTGCCTTCTTCTATGTAATGGTGTGAGAAAATGTTAGTAAATACTATCCATTTTTCCTTCAGTAAATTATGCCAGGATAATTTTATAATCTATTTTGCAGCTCCTTCTGAGGTAGACATTCTTTGGAACATCTGCAATAGAGTAATTCAGGTGTGAAAGAAATCAGGAGCAGTTTCTCTTTATATACCACACAACATATGGACTCTCACTTGTAGCTGGCAGAGATGCTTCTGCAAAGAAAAAAAAAATAGAAATTTCCGCCAAATTTCTCCAGAAATTGAATCCTTATGAACCAAATTTGATTATTTTCTCATATAAAAGTGAAATTTAAAAATGTGACATACGGAAACACAGTATTTAGATAATGCCACTCAGAGCAGCTGATTGCCAACATGAAGGTATTTGGAGGGAAACTTTTAGAAAGGTATTATCATTCTAGGTTGGAAATCCAAACCAAAAAACTTTTATTTCTAGTATTCATTTAAATACAATTAACTTTTGATGCATTTTCATGAGAGCCATTTTCTGACTCATAAATGCTTACAAGATAAGAGGATCATCTTCTACAGTCTAATGGTCAGATAACAGTAAAACAGTTTTGGTTGTTTGAATCACTGGGACAGAAAGTATACAATGTCAGAGCTGGAAAGGACCTAAGGGACAATCTAATCCAGTTCTTTCCTCCTTATAGGTTAGAAAACTAACTCTCAAAGAGACTTAACCATTCACCCACAGTTTCACAAGACTAGTTCCAACCAGCTAGGCCTCCTGGTTGTTATTTCAGTATTCTTTTCATTGATCCCAGAAACCTATCGATCAGTTTTAGACTTGGAATGTCTAAACAGAGTCAGATTGTACCACTAGATACGACGGGTTTAGGTGTTTTAAATAATTTATTCAATTAAAACTCAAAGTAGATGTATGTATTTACTAGTTGCCCTTTAGATGGAATAAACGAACTTTGGAATATTTTAGTGAAATACCACAGTTTCACATAAAAGCAGCCTTAAAAATTAAGGTAGCAATTGAAGGAATAACTAAATTGGGCCTAATCTTTGGTGTTTATGTGTATTTTGATACTATTTTTGACAGAAATTTCCTTTTTCCTAAATGATTCCTCAATAGTATTAATTATGACTACTGAATTCTCTAGACTGATTGTTAAATATTCTTCTACAAAACAGAAACATACTGGAATTTCTGTGTGGGGATCCATACATATATTTTATTGGAATTCCCACAATGTTCTGCAGGTCTTTGAAAACAAAAACTGCACCCGAGGAGATTTCTACTGATAGACCTATATTTACACCAACATGTTTTATTACACTTGCAATTCATACAGGAGACTCCATTTCTGATACTTGTTAGATCATATTATCACTGTCCATTGAAAACATAACTTTTAAAACATTGTGGCTGAAACTTGGGTGAAAATAGATCACTTTTTTTTCCTGGCAACAAATCTCTATGTTAATCAAATTTGCCAGTTGAACTTATTTATTGTTAGATTGTGTCACAAACTAGAACCCACTATTCAAATCCCAGAGGGCACATATGCTTAATAACATCTTTTCTTCATCATGAATATATTCCTAGGATGACTATGTGGTCTCACTTCCCGTGGACAGTCTCGGTTTCTTCCTCTTCCTGCATAATAATAATAGCATCCCTGTCACTATCAAAAGATGATAATATATGATCAGTATAGTGATAATGCAAACAAGAAAAGTACAGTATATGCAATCCTCCTATGTTCAAAAAAGGTAAAACATGGAGGAGGTTCTGCTTAGAGTTTATGTGAGTCTGATGTTGCTGCTATAATTTAAAACAAAGCCTCTTGTGGCTTCTGCCTATGTACTTTACTATTGTTCATAGTCATAATGAGGTTATTTTGGGGGTCAACATGTTATTTGTTCCACAAAAGATTCAGTTTAGCCTAGGAATGATTACAGTGGATTGCAAGGTCAGTGTTGCTAATAATCTTTATCTTTTCTCTCTAAAAAGTTCTGACTCTTTTCCAAAAATCTACATGCTATAGCTTCTGATCTTCTTTCATTACCACAGATACAAAGCTTTTCTGCTTTCTCCTTTATTCCTTATCATAAAAGAACATCTGAGGGAGTTCTGAGTTAAAAGAGCTTTCAAACATTGGCCAGCATCTTCAGACAGTACAGTTGGCAAAAAGCATGGTAAAAATAGCTCATTTACATCAGCCTCTTTGTCAGGACTACTTTAAAATTAGTAATACATTAATTTTTATATATTATGTTACTTGAGCTTATAATCTTGAATTATTTAACTTGAGGTTTGGAGATGATGAGGTTGACAGTAAAAGATAATTCATAGAAACATATGTAATTACACCGTTTAACTTGCAGTTTAGGAGAAAAAAATGATATCTCGATTGCTGCCGGATGTTGTAAGATGGCTGATAATAATTATAATACTAATTTGCTAACTGGGCTCTGGCAAAGGGGCACTGTTTCTTCCCATGAAACTGTGTGGCGTGTCTTAGCAGTCACAGCAGTCCTGGCACGAAAGATCATGAATGAAAAATTCATTATCTTAGGGGCATTCCAAACATTCTTATACCTAGAATTCCTCCGGATCATTACAGATTAATAGTGGCTTTCTGTGTGTGTGTGTGTGTGTGTGTGTGTGTGTAGTGTATGGCTATATGTGACAGTGTGTATATGGGAAAGAGAGAGAGAAAAAAATAGCTTTTAACCACATTCACATGCCTGGAATGGCTCTTGCCAACCTAACCACCATAGTAGCTCACAGAGCAAGAAATGATTTAAGAGGAAAAAAGGATTTCCCTTCCGAACTGGAAGTTACAAAGGAAGATACAAGTGACAGAAAAAATTAATACAATTAAAATGTTAATGTGCAGTAATAGTTTTGGTATAATATATCCTTAAATAAAAAAAGGAATCTATATGTAATTTTTCATATTGCTTAAAAAAATTCATGATAAAATATTTCATTTGACTCATGCCATATCAATGTAACATAAGAGACTCAGAGGACTGCGTGATTTTTCAGAATTCAATTAGAAACCTGAAAAAATTAAATTCCTTACAGTTAATACTGAATTATAAATAAAATATCAACTGTGTCAAGGAATTACAATATAATCAAGTCATACACTGGAGAGACCATTTGATTAATTAAACTTAAGGCTAATATGAGGATATACACTTGTAGGACCTCGCATTTCAAAGAGATAATACTGGGATTCAGCTTCCCTAAGTGCAGAGAGGAGAAACAAAGCTATATACTTGAATGGCCTGTGACACTGCCTTCATTGCTTGGCCCAGAAATTATGGCATCAAGCAAATGACCTGGCCTCTTTTAAGTGTATTATTTTCTCAGATTGTTGCCCAATATTGAGCCTGCATGACTTTCAGTATTCTTCAACCCTCATTAAGTTATTAAAACTCTAACCAGAATAATGAAAATGAATACTAATAATAAAGAGAAAAATTCTAATCTGGCAAAGTATCCAGATTAGGTAAAGCACAAAAAAACAAGGAAAGATGAGTACAGCGATATCTAAGAGATTACTGAATAGAAACTATATAGTTAAATTATCTTGATGCCTTCTTTAAGATTTTAATTATTATTTTAACTTATTTTTTAAATCTGTGCACACTTGGTCTTCCCTTTAAGGCTCCTTGTGGTCTCCTCGGGAGCCAGGTAGTCCTGACACACTTGGGGGCAACCAACATGGTGATATGGTTTGGCTCTGTGCCCCATAGAAATCTCATTTTGAATTGTAATCCCCAATGTTGGAGGTAAGGCCTGGTAGGAGATGATTACATCATGGGGGAGGATTTCCCCCTTGCTGTTCTCAGGATAGTGAGTGAGTTCTCATGAGATCTAGTTGTTTAAAAGTGTGTGGCACCTCCCCCCTCACCTTCTTCCTCCTGTTGCAGTCATGTAAGACGTGCCTGCTTCCCCTTCGCCTTCCGCCATGATTGAAGGTTTCCTGAGGCCTCCCTACCCAGGCTTCCTGTACAGCCTGCGGGACTGTGAGCCAATTAAATCTCTTTTCTTTATAAATTATTCAGTCTCAGGTAGCTCTTCATAGCAGTGTGAGAATGGACTAAGACAACTGGCCTTCGCCTTAAGTTCCTAAATTCATGTGGGTGTACCTGCTCCCTGGATCTACACCTTTTTGGTCTGGGCTCTGAACCTTTTCAGTAGTGGGCCCTAGGCTTTGATCCAGGCCACAGGGAGAAATCCTGGCATCATTTTTCCCTTCCACTGCTTTCCAACTCACTGCTTAGCTAAGGAGAGGTAGATACTATGAACTTGGGAGTTGATAAGGTGGACACTTTGGGCTTAAGTTTTCTAGAAAATTAGGCAATCATAGTTGTAATATTCCATATGTTCATAAGCATCAAACAACTCTGCTGCAAACAAAAAGAATAATCTTTTTCTTGAAGTCTAGTAAGGAAGGGTTAGAGAGCTTCTTCTGATATTTCAAAGTAGGAATTTTCCTATCATATAAACCTTGACTATATTAATATGTATATCAACATGTATTATATTAATTGTATGTGCACACTATATTAAATGTATATCAATATAATATTTATTTGTACATTTATATATTGACAAAAATTATGTTTGAGAATGTGTTGTAAGTTAGCCTAACATAAGAGAAGTGACCTTGTTTTAATTTAACTTAATGAACATGGGAAAATCTGTTCTATTCTTTGTAAAATAAAACATGTCTGTAATCCCAGCACTTTGAGAGGCAGACACACGAGGATCACTTGAGCCCAGGAGTTCGAGACAAGCCTGGACAAGATAGTGAGAAGTATCTCTACAAAAAATAAAAATAAAAAATTAGCCAACTGTGGTGGTATGTGCTTGTAGTCCTAGCTATTCAGGTAGCTGGGGCAGGAGAATCGCTTGAGCCCAGGACTCCAAGGCTGCAGAGAGTCAGGATGGTACCACTGCACTCCAGCCGAGGTGACAGAACAAGACCTTGTCTCTAAAAAAAAATACAAGCAAGCAAGCAAACAAAAACCTACTAAATTAGAATATTCAACAAGGTAGTTGTTTTTCTCTCTGCTTTTAAGTTCCGGCTAGTCCATTCTGGAAAGACAGGGACTCTTTCAATTAACATACTCTGCATGGCTAAGTTTTCACTAAGAAAATAATTCTAGATCTAATTAATGTAAATATCTAATAGCAAATTGTAATCCATCTTCACAATCTGTAAAATGTTTTAGACTATGCTGAGAACACACTATTTTCTAGCCTTCAACATCAGCTAATTATCTGTTGGAAAAACTGAGACTAATAATTGCTCCAAAGTTGGCAAATTTGAAGCCAGAAGCTTCTGACCTAGATAAAGATAATGACAAATTTACTGTAAATATTTTTCTTTACATACATTTATTTATTTATTCATAGAGTTGTGGCATAATAGAAACATATTTTCAAAACTGTTACTTTATTTGTACCCATGAGAACAGAAGATTTATAAATTGATTTTTAAAATTTGAGATTTTCTTTAAAAGGCAAGGTATTACAATTCTAAATTGAAATTCTTCCGGCAAAACATTTCCTATTGATGCATAATGATGAACGTATGTATTTATGGGGTAGATGTGGTTTGAAAAATGCATACAATGTATACAATGTATAATGATGAAATCAGGGTAATTAGAATTCAAACATTTATCATCATCTCCTTGTGTTGACAACATTCCACCTCTTCTCTTCCAGCTGTTTGGAAATATAGAATGCATTATTGATATCTATAGGTACCTTACTGTGCTATGAAACACCAGAAATTATTTATTCTATCTAATTGTATTTTTTGTACCATTAACCAGCCTCTCTTCATTGCCCCCTTCCCAGCCTCTGGTAACCACCATTCTATTTGCTACTGCCATGAGATCAACTTTTGTAGACTAAGTAGGATTTTTTGAGTGAATATTATTTTGTTTATTTTTGTTTGTTTATGATACTTTTAAAGGTTCTCTTAAGGAACCACAGCCTGAAGAAAAGTTATTTGCAATAATGCCATGTCCTCAGTAGGTACTTGATAAATTCTCAATGATGATGATTAATCCACATCATACACAACCAAGACTCCAGCGCCTCACACTGAATTTGGTTGAATTGCTGAAAGAAGAATGTCAAGTACACTTCTTTCCTGTTTTATTTTGTTATGTAATCTATTTAATTTACAGGTCTTTTAAGGAATAATAGCAAGCCTAACTTTTCAAATGTCCATATAGGGAAGCAGATTGTGCGTACATGTGTGTGTGCGTGTGTGATCTACAGGACATATAAACAGATTCCCATGGCTAGGCATCCCTGTGGTTTTGCAAGTGTGTGCACTCTTGTCATTGTTCATGTGAGTGTGTATGTGCATAAGTTACAAAGAGAAGACTTGTCCACAGTCATGTGTGGTTCACCGTGGAGGAGCCAGCCAGATATTCTTCAGGCAGTTTTCACTAGCTTGCCTACAGTCTTCTAGAGTTTTCAAGAGGTTATTATTGTTCTAAGATCAATTATTACATTTTGGCTCAAGAAGATCTGATAACAAAACAGGATCAAAATGGATGTACATCCTTTATAAAAATGTTTTGCAAAGTGTATTGAATTCACTTTCTTATTCTTTCCTCAAGTAGTCAAAACCCACAAATGATTGAAGCCAGAAGATAAAATCTGAGTGCGTATTGGCCCCAGATGAAAATACTGAGTTTTGAAAATACTGAGTTCATGCTGTGAACACAGCCACTGATAGAAGACCTAGGTCAGGCATGAGAGAAGGCAAATGATAAAAGCCATGGAGATTGACACTTGAAAATCTTTTTTTTTTGGAGATGGAGTCTCGCCATGTTACCCAGGCTAGAGTGCAATGGCGCGATCTCAGCTCACAGCAACCTCTGCCTCCTGGGTCCAAGACATTCTCCTGCCTCAGCCTCCCGAGTAGCTGGGATTACAGGCATGCACCACCACGCCTGGCTAATTTTGTGTTTTTAGTAGAGACAGGGTTTCACCATGTTGATCAGGCTGGTCTCGAATTCCCGACCTCAGGTGATCTGCCCGCCTTGGCCTCTCAAAGTGCTGGAATTACGGGCGTGAGCCATTGTGCCTGGTTGACACTTGAAAATCTTAAATGTCAGTTATGTCCACTCTTCCTCACCTCCACTCACAAAACATTTTTTCTTCCAAAATATTGGACTTTAATATTGTCGAGGCCTGAACAGTATTGCATCAAGGAAATGGATTTTTTCCCAAATGTGATGGGAGGCCTAAAGTCCAGATGCAGGTGGAGATGACAACACGGAGGACAATTTCCTGATGCTAGTGGAAAGAAAAGTGACTAATTTAAAGGTATTTTAAATCTTATTATCTATGCCAAAATGTCAAGTTTTATCAAATGTTAAATGTTGCTTCTTCAAATCCATGATCTTGAGTTGTTACTGTTTTATTAAAGATTTTCAGTCTGACCTAGATTAGTGATATGAGTTAATTATTTCACAGTACGATTTGACAAGTACCTCTATGTCTTATTGCCTAAGAAAAATAAAACCTGTTTAAATATCTCTTTTATTAGAATGAAAATATTAATGATGTTTTATTGATCAGTAACAGATTCTTTAAAGTACAAGTCTTTCCTTTTAGGTTGAAAGTATGGACCAGCTTTTAAAATATATAAAACCTAGTACTTCATTTTTGTTTTATTACATTTTATAAATGACCATTCCTGAGTTAATAGTTTACATCTCAATGTGTTATTTAGTTTCTAGCTACAATATCTGGAATTTCCAAAAGAGATAGTGAATTAAACTTATTACGGAAGATAGAATTTGGAGTTCCTAATGTCTCCAAATTCGAATACAATTTAAAATATACCTCTTGATTGTACTTAAGTTTCAGAACTCTGGCTAGTGGTTAAGAAAGCAGGGGAGGAAGAAGTTAAGTACTAAAAAATTTTGTTGCTTAGGACTTCAAAATAAGTAAATTCTTGCCATGTTTCTTGAGTTTACACACTGAAATTTAAGATTAATTTTAGTCAGATCATTCTCTTTTTTGTCCTGTTGTTTGTGCTTGAAATAGAACGAGTTATTTTTATCATTTTATAATTAAATGCTACATTTTTGATATTTTAAAACCTTAAATTTAATACTCCAGAGACAGAAGGATTTTGGAAAACAGTGAGAATAAATAAGAAAAGACTCATTTCAAATCTTTACTTTGAAGATAAAGAAATTTCAAGAGCATTCAATTTCACATGATTATGTTTTGAGTACCCTCTGGGAAGGACCAATAATTACAATGGTGCATCTTAGAAGTCTTTCTATATATTTTGAAACTTTTGCCTGGTATATTGTGTTAATTCCAAAATTTTTTTTTTTTTTGAGATGGAGTCTCGCACTATCGCCCAGTCTGGAGTCCAACAGCACAATCCTGGCTCACTGCAACCTCCGCCTCCAGGGTTCAAGCAATTCTCCTGCCTTAGCCACCAAACTTTTGTGTACAAGACTACATTGAACTCTGGCAAGCCATTCTTCCGTAACATTGTATCCGAAGATGTATCACCTGAATTCAGTGTCTTTGGAAGCTTTCAGGGATACAAGTTTGCTTATACATTTGTCCATGTTGCTGCAGAAACACTGTTCCATATGGTTACCTAAGGTGTTTTCCCCCAATAATATGTATTATCTTTGATTCTGATTCAAAATAATGCATTTACTAAAGTCCTGACTTAGCTGCAATATTCCTAAAACATTTGTGCTGAGAGAAAAAAATGTTTTGCCTTGTAAAATTTCTAAAATGTTTTTGCTGAGAGAAAAAAATTAAATATTTTTGTTCTTAAATAGGACATAGACTTTTCTCAAATTAACAACAACAAAAAGCATCCTAGGCTATGGTGTCTGTCAGAGATGCATGGAGCTGTGCTCCTGTCTCCTGGAATGCCTGGGTAGAATTTCCCTAGCTGCTATAAATATTTCAGAGATCCTGGCAGCTAAAATATCTCTAAGTTAGATGGGACTGATGATCGCTTTTAGCCAGGTTAAAACAATACACACTTAATCATAGTCCTTGTCTTCATCATAAAGATAACACTAAAAACCAGGAATGATAATAGTAATAATAAAATATCAACTACTATTTATTAAGTACTTAGATACTGCTATATCTCATTTAATCTATGTAACAGCATTATGCGGTAGGCACCAAAGTTTTCCCATTTTTTAGATAGGAGAGCTAATATTTATAGAGGTTGAGTAATAGCCCTCATCATATAGCTAAAAACAGTTGAATCATGAGCAAATGTTGTCCATTGTTAAGCCTGCACTCCTCACCACCACCCTGTTCCTTGCCATCTAAAGGTTTCAGTTTAGTCCAAAATTACTCAGAACAAATATCTGGGTAAGTGAGAGGAGATACACTGCAAGTTTTCAGTATCTCCTCTGTGCATGAGAGCTCAGGAGCAGGTTTTTATTCCTAAATATAACTTAAAGTAGAGCTTTTGAAGAGCAGGAAGGAAGAAATTATCATTTGCAACGAAGCTGTTGCAATACGACCACCTTAAAACTGATTTTCTGATGCCGTGTGTGTGTATATGAGTGTGTGTATGTGAGCGTGTGTGTGTGCGTGTGTGTGTGTGTAGGATACTCAATGAACAATCAACCTCAGAAATTTGGCTCTCATCCATCCTGGACTGCCAATAGAGACCTGGCCGGAAAATGAACTCCATTAATTAGAGTGCAGAGTCAAACATGGTTTTATTCATTGGGCCAGACACAAGTCAGAAAACAGGCTTGATGTTTTTCACATTAAAGAAAAAGGATGCACAGAAGTTACATTATTAGGAAATTTTTAAAATTTGAGAAATGTTTCAAAAACGTCTATGTAGGAAGGAAAGTATTTTTCAAGCAATGCGTATATAAAATTAATTAAAATATAATACAAATAAATCTTTCTACTTTAATTAGCTGGAATCCAGTGTAAATTTTTTAAAAGGCAATAATGGGAGGCAGAAGGGCTTGCATGCTAGGAAGAGGATACAATGGGTTGTCAACAAAAGAACAGAGCGTTCTGAATAGGACTTAAGATTGAAGTGAGGGAGTCAAGTGCTTCTCTAGCATTCAGGAGCGGGAACTGGGCTAGATGAAGGCCTGAAAATACTAAATGTGAATACTCACCCCAAACTAATTTTTAACATATTCATCAAATATTTTATGTTTCCAAAAATAAAACTTTTTAATTTTTTTTGAAATAGCAAATATCAAATTTTAAAAATGGTACCCGTGCTTTGCTCTTGCTCCTGGCATAGCACAGTTTACTTATTGGGTAATCCTGGATAGTGCGGCACTAGGAAAGGGAACTCGGAGGTGCAGAAGGTGCTGGAGACCAGCATGCACGCTGTGAGTGGTGCAGACATCATGCTAACAAGAGTGGAGCTTTCCCATAATAGAGGTGTATTGCTTCTGGGAGAAAAAGTGAACTAATTGGTTCCGAGTTGAATGGTTCTAACAGAGAAGGTGTTTAGTCCTGGTTTGCAGTGAGGCATATGCTATGTGAGATGTGGAAGACTGTGTTTCTTTATCTAAGTAGTTCTGAGAATGATAACAGGAAGTCAAACCGTGATCCAAAAGGTATATTTTGAATTCCTCTATCCCATCAATAATAACTTTCATTTTTTCTTTCACATTTATTGTGGCTCTCATTTTCCAACCTTATTTGTTTAGAGGAGGCTTAGTAAGCCTAAACCAAGGAATTTGAAAACACACACACAATTTCACTATCACTCACACTTGAAAAAATACAGAGGAGAAAACCTATTAGGTTAGTTGTATAGCATTTTCAATATGGTTATTGTTACCATTATTGATTTTTCATTATAAACCTTTACACAAATAAAAAGAGAGGTTTGAATTTTACAGGAGACTTGATCCAATGGACACACATGATATTATGAATTTAGTTTCTCTTAGAATGGTAACTAACCAGAAATGTAATCTACAAAATTGTCAATAAAATATTTAACATTACATGTTCTCCCATAGTGAGAAATCAGACAACCTTTTTCTGTCCTTCAGACAATTGAGTTTAGAATAAAAACAGTCAAGACAGCAAAAATGTCACTTTCCATGAGGGCATTTATACTTCCTTGACAGTGATGGAAGTGTATTCAGAGATCTAGAGTGCCCTTGTGTGACATTAACCTGCTGATGATCCATTCCATTCACCTAAGCTGAATTAATAGTCAGAAAAAAAAAACTCAGGTAAATATTAGCAAAGGAGGCTTTCTTATTCTTTTTATTTTTTTATTTTTTTGGTGGGGAGTAGAGATGGGGAGGAGCCAACATTTTGTGAAATATCCATTTAACAGAGAAACCTCCTACATAGGATCTGAATCTATTTTTAGTGCTTTCTTGCTCACGATTTTACAAAGAATGAGCAATAGGCCAATATAAGCCCGTGTATTTAGAATCTATTTCATTTGGAAAGAGAGGTAAGCTACGACATCGGGTTACCAGGTACTTTGCCAGCTTTACATTTGCTTATGTTTGTCCCTCCTGGCAGTTGCTTACACTGATTAGGTGCATTAATTCAAGGGCAAAATTTCTTAGTCACAAAGAAAATTGCATTAGTGTCCAATGACTATGGGATCATTCAGAAAAATAACCTGAGGATTTATGCAGCACCAAATTAGCTGGATGTTTGGCATTGATTTTTTAAATACTAGATACGATTGTATTTTCTTAAAGATTGAAGAATACTTCTCCAGCCTACATTTACTAGGTAACAATTTCATGAGTCTTTTGAATTATGTTTTTCTCCATATAGGAAAAAAATGAATATCAGTTTTTAGATTAGACAGGCAAGAGGAAACACTTGAACATACCCTGCGTATACCAGGAATCGCACAAGATGCTTCCCATAATTTACTTGATTTAGTTCTCAGAAAAGCAACGTGTAAGCATTATAATCTTCATTTTGTGGTTAAATAAACTAAGAGTTACAGAGAAGGTTATTTGCACACAGTGTTTTAAATTCAAAGAGCTTCTGTTATAATTTATTATGATGGATTTTAAAAGTCCTGCATATCATGCCGTATTGTACAATCCCATGGAAACAACTGTTTGCTGCTCATAGGCACATGAGACACTATAGTTATGATTCAACAGTACAAGCATTCAGTATGTGAATGACGTTTTTCTGCCTTCTAATCCTAGATGTGAGTTAAATGTGATTGAGTGTCTTTGGTTATATGGGAATTTAAATAATACTAATTTGATGTCATTGTTATTGCTGCATTTTATAATATTGTTAGACATATAAACAGAACTGAAATGTCACTGCAATACTATTTTTTTTGTCATTGCTCAGTTCTCCATTGACTTTATCATATAAATTAAACTTTGGATTCCTCTAAGATATTTTTTCTTGTCTAATACCTCTTGTGATTTTTTTCTCTCTTTTTTAAGGCAATGTAACTATACCTACTTTTGAATATACTGTTATGCCAGCTCCTTCTAGAAACTAGTCTCACAGAGTCAATAATTTCACGCTGAAGTAACCCAACAAAATGTTTGATAATACACAAATATACTAATAAACCATACGGTTTTCTCACTAAGAGTGATTCTGTCACCAATGATTGAAATAGCTGCTTTTTCCCTCTGCCACAACATTCTGGATTTTTTGTTGTTTCTCTTGTCTTCTGTCTTCAGTGACCTCCCCCTCCCTCTCTTCTCCCTTGCATCTCCTCCTCCTCCTCCTCTTTCTTCACCCCTCTCTCTTTTCTCTCTCTCTCTCTCATATGTTCTCTCTCCCTCCACCCCCTTTAGTAATCCTATCTCTGTCTGTATTTCTCCCCCTTTCTTCCCTTCCTCCAGTAAGGTAGTTTTTTACAACCTTGCCTTTTTCTAATTAACACCTACAATGGGCTGGCCATCATCCTAGACTTTAAGCACACAAAATATTGACTCAGTTCATGTTTCCCTTCTTTCTTATTCTGTTAAACTTCCTCTCTTCTTGAATCCTGAGCTAAAGACTCCATGAGAGCTCCCTCAATTTCCTCCAGACAGAAATAATCCTTCTGTATTTCTGCTGAAAGAGTATATTAATTATAATATTTTGTTACAATGAAATAATGTTAGTTGGGGTTGGAGGTGGTATGATGTGCGCCCCATCATGGAGATTAGCACAGGATTAGAATTTTGTGGTAGAAAATTTACTAATGGGATATGTTAAATGTGGATAAGCAAAAGGTGACTACATCCTATAGCTACTCAGACTGCCTGTCACTTACTCTGGAGAGCAATATGGAAGCATGGAAGATGTGTGAACGATGTTAGTCTCAGCATCCAGAGACCCTGGTCCAGGTCTTGCTTCTGTCTCTTGTTAGCTCCTAGCACTGAGTAATGGATTTTATCCTTTTGAATCTGAATTTCTGTACTTCTGTATTCTGAACATCTGTAAAATCGATAAACTGTCTAATAATTAGACAACTCCTAATGTCCTTTCCCTTTATAAATCCTAGGATGTGAGAAACTTTAAATGCCTTGAGGGAGTAAATCTTGGTGGTTTATCCACTCCTGTGTTATAAACTACCTTGTCTCCAAATGCCAGCAAGGTTTAAGTATACCTGATTTAGTAAAGTTATTTTCTCTTAGTCTTACTTGCTATCTGGCTGTGGTAGGTAAGGTTTTTGTTTTGCTTGGGTCTTGTTCCTGTTGCCTCTCACTGTGTCTTGAAAACAATACAGTAGTTTGAATGAAGTGAGATGAGGATAAATATTGTCCTCACAGCAATGGTAGCCAAAGTTCAGCAAGTAGAGAGTGGGATAATGGCCCATTTCCTCTTTTGTATAAGCATGGGTGGTAGCCAAAGGTGCTCTGTTGAATTTTGCTTCCTGTATACACTATGTATCATTGTGTGTGCTACTCGGGCCAAACTTTAGAGACTATGCCAAGTGGAATTTCACACCAGGTTTGGAGGAAGGGAAAGACAACAAAATGAACTTACTTCCCCTCTCTTCACCCTATTCCCACCATTTACCAAACAAGAGGGAAGACTCATATATAACAAACATTTTCAGTGGAAGACAACTCTAATTGGCCAAAAGGATGAATCAAATAATGATTTGTTGTTTTTGCCTTGTGTCCCAGCAAGAATTCCAGGCGGTCGTAATCAACTTGATCATGACGGAGGGAACATGCTTTCCTGCCCTCTACTGACAGAAACACTCATTATGACTAATTTCCCAGCTTCCAGTTATCTTGTGATCTAATAACACACCTGTAAATGGGGCCTTGTGTACTTCCAGATTTAGTGTGGATTCCCAGATAATGCTGAGGATGTATGAGATGAAAAACAAAACAAAACGAAACAAAACACACACACACGCACCTCATCAGTTAAGTGGAAAGGGGATTTGGAAGGAACTAAGCATAACTACAGAATCATGTCAGGAAAAGTCAGTGCAGGAAAAAGATAGAGGACAGCCAGCAAAGGAAAAGGAGCCCCAGACAGCTGCAGAGGTAGAGAATCATTGTTTAAAAGAGAGCTTTGGCAAAAATCGAACCAACAAATAGGTGAATTGGAGAGCAACTGAAAATGTGGGGTGGATGGCTTATGCTCTGTGCCTCAGTGTTGCCATCTTAAAACGGCGTCCACATGAAAGGGTTGCTTCAGAGGTTGAAGGAAGTAACACAAAACATTTAGCTTCAAATATATTAAGTGGTGCAAAAATAGAAATTACTATGATTAATATAATGATGGTAAAGAATGGGTGATTATTTCATGAACAACTTAAGAAAAAGCATCATTCTTTTGGCCTAGAAAAAGGAGAGAATGTGGAAAATAAAAGAGTGTAATCATCTTAAACTACAGAAAGAAAAATAGAGGTAAATCCTAGGGTGAGAAAATAAAATATACAAGACTTCATAAATACAATGATGTATAATTTCGTTTTATCTTGACACAGAGAAGTAAATTTAAAAAGGGAATTAGAAGCAAATCTAACAATCCAAGATTTTCACATTGAGAATTTTCAATTACATTTTAAAAAAGTCTTAGGCAGGAGTCAGAGCAACTAAAAAAATAATAAATATGGAGGCAAAGGCCAAACAAAGGAGAACAGGGAAATCCTGGAAACTTCTATTAGCCTGCGTAACTTCCTTCCCAATTATACTCATGGAAGATATATTAGTAGAACAATTTGTAAACAGCTTGATATATTCCAAATCTGACCAATCACAGCTAGCATTTTTTTTTAAGCCAGGTCATCATTGTCCTTACCGGGGATACTGGTATCTCTATGTGAGAAATTTCCAATGACTGTGGAGTTAGAATTCTCTGGCAGAATCAACTGGCTGCTTTCCATGATAGTATATCCTCTCAAGACTGAGTAAAGGCATTGTCTCATTTCAATGAACTGAAAGTGTGTTTCATTATGAGATGGAGCTCTAGTGTGCAGTAAATAAAATAATTTGTTAAATCAGTCTTTCACTTTCTGAGAGTTTTAGATGTCTGGTGAAAAAAGGGCAAGAAATATATATACACAAAAAAAGCTCATGAATAGAAACATCTTAGGACACCGTGTGTGTGTACCCCACAGACATATATACCGTATCATAATATGTATATGTTTTCCCATAATGGAGGGGTATTGTTATTATAGTTGTTGCTGTTAAAAAAGAAAAATGGACTGGGCGTGGTGGCTCCCTCCTGTAATCCCAGCACTTTGTGAGGCAGAAGCAGGCGGATCATGAGGTCAAGAGATTGAGACCATCCTGGCCAACATGGTGAAATCCCATCTCTACTAAATATACAAAAATTATATTAGTAGTGTAGTCCCAGCTACTCAGGAGGCTGAGGCAGGAGAATCCCTTGAACCCGGGAGGCAGAGGTTACAGTGAGCTGAGATCACGCCACTGCACTCACTCCAGCCTGGTGACAGAGTGAGACTCTGTTTAAAAAAAAAAAGGAAAATAAAGAAAAATGAAAAGTTGGAGAGGAGGCTAAGTATAAATTGTGGAAATGCAGACATTGGAAATGTGTGCTCTCCCATATCTGCAGCTATAAATAATTATGAGAAATGAATGGATAATGGAGTTCAGTTAAATTTTGTGTTTGGAGGGCAACTTGAAGATGAGACTGAGTGTGAAAGTGAGCTATAGTTCAGATCTGTAAGAAATCATAGTATGCTTAAAAATCCTGGATATCATCTAGAATGTAATTGTTTTAACTATGTAATTTTTTAAATAGATCTAGTTACTGAATTTTCAGACATTGATATGTTTAGTTCATGGCTCACTAGATCCTTGGTTCTTTGATAAATGAGATTCCTCAGCTTGAGAAAAATTGTTGTTTTACTTTGTGGAAATTGTCCTTTATTCCTGATAAAAATGCCGTAATATATGTCTTTTTATATTCCATTGTTGTCTAATAAGTTGAAAAAGACTGTTTTGGATTCTCCATGCGATTAATTTTTATAGGGAAGGGTATCCATAGTATAAGAAAAGAGATACTTTTCATGTATAGAATGATGGGAAAATGTTATTTGTATATGCACAAAACTTACTTGACAAGATAAAAGGGTTAGCATATATAATATTATCCATGCAATCCTGAATATGTTTAAATCCCTAGCAAAGTTTTCTCTTACCAACATACTCATTGTCATTCTTTGTATTTACAAAAGAGAGTATGTTAAATCTAAACGTTCATGCCTGTCACAGATTCCAGCTAGACAACCTGACCTGAGCTGTACAGAGGTCTTGATTGTATTTCATGAGACATTAAGACAGTTTGGGACGGGCGCAGTGGCTCAAGCCTGTAATCCCAGCACTTTGGGAGGCCGAGGCGGGCAGGTCACGAGGTCAGGAGATCGAGACCATCCTTTCTAACACAGTGAAACCCTGTCCCCTGTCTCTACTAAAAATACAAAAAAATTAGCTGGGCGTGGTGGTGGACGCCTGTAGTCCCAGCTTCTCGGGAGGCTGAGGCAGGAGAATGGCATGAACCCAGGAGGCAGAGTTTGCAGTGAGCTGAGATCGCGCCACTGCACTCCAGCCTGGGTGACAGAGCGAGACTCCATCTCAAAAAAAAAAATAAAAAAAAGAAAAAGAAAAAGACAGTTTGGTGAATCAGGCAAACAGATTCAGGAGAGAAAAGCTGTTCCTGGAAAGTTTTCTTTCCTCCTTATTCCCTGACACATTATGTCCATTCCCCCACAAAAGAAAATTTAGAACTTATAGAAACTTAAAATACTTTGAAGAATACTTTAAAGCTCACAATTGTTTTACTTGAAAAAATATTCCACAGTAGCCTGAGTTTCCTGCTCTGGTGTTGTAAACAAAACATATTTCTGGCTGGGCGCCACGGCTCACACCTGTAATCCGAGCACTTTGGGAGGCCGAGGCAGGTGGATCACCTGATGTCAGGAGTTCGAGACCAGCCTGGCCAACATGGTGAAACCTGTCTCTACTCAAAATACAAAAAATAGCTGGGCATGATGGCAGGCGCCTGTAATCCCAGCTACTCAAGCAGGAGAATCGCTTGAACCCAGGAGGCGGAGGTTGCAATGAGCCGAGACCGTGTCATTGCACTCCAGCCTGGGCAAGAAGAGCGAAACACTGTCTCAAAATAAGTAAATAAATAAACAAAACATATTTATAGCAGGTATTTGCTGCAGGTTTTTTGTTTGTTTGTTTTTTGCATTAGAATAGTTTTCTAGTATGCACAGAATTCAAATGAATTCGTGGTCTGCATATTAACAAACTGGTAGACTGGAGATTGGCATATGTAACTAAAGATTAATTATTTGAAATGGAACATAATGAAAAGATAAAAAAGACTTGAAAAAAAGAAGGCATATTGTCTAAACCATCAATGATGGGTAAAAACAACTGGAGTGAAGGCTTAATAATAGGTAATGAAAAATGAGGGGATAATTAGGTGCTGTCAGAGGGATGAGAACAGCCTAATTGTATTTAAATCTGTCTAAAAAGGTAAGCAGCACTTTAATTAAATTTATAAATAATACTAAATTAACAGATATTACAAACCCCAAAGGTTTTTAGCTTGCTTTCCACTCCAACTAATTTTGTAGGCAGATTAAAAAGGCTGTTTTAATAATTCCTATCTGACTAATCTAACTTCTAAAAACTGAAAAACATTCTATTCTCACATTCTCAATTCTGTACATTTCCTCTGCTATATCTCTAATAGATCTTAGGGATTTATCCCAAATTATGTAGAAACAGCCACGTGGGGAGACTTCTGGGAAGCATCGTGGAAAAGGAAACGTGAAGCTGAGACAACAGAAGTTACAAAAAATACATCTAAATGTAAGCCAAATATAGTTAGAAATTTTGATTCATTCAGAGACAGGCAAATTAAACTTGAATGTGGCCATAATCTAAATGATGTGTAAACATCTATATAGTAAAGGAGATTTAACCAGTGGCCTATCAACCTAAGCTTAAAGACACGTAAGACCTTAAGGAACTAGTCAACACAAGCTACAACAGAAAGACATTCAGTTAATGCAGATCACCCTGAAGACTTCTCAGGCAGGCTAATGACGTGTTTAGATAGGTGCACCTGGATGTTTATTCCCAGACTCAGCTGTACCTCATTCCCAAATGCCAGAAGAAACTATTTGTCATCAGAGAAGTTTGCAATTATATCGCTCACATCACAAAAAATTTTCCATGAGAAACTCAATTTTTTTCCCAAACCTAGAAGCTCAGGATTACACGCAACATCACACAGCAAAGTCAAGATGAACTCAATCAGAAGGATTCCTGATACATTTTAAATATCCTATGTGGTCATGTCATCTTGGCCAAAATCCAGTGATGCTGACTGTATGAAACCAATATATTTAGTAGAGAATTTGAATCCCAAACAAATATTGAAATAAATACTTTCTTCAAAATGGAGAAACTTCATTATTTACCCAACATTCACAACAAACAGTGTTTTGATCATTGCTCATATTTTTGCTTCCTGAAGGAAAGCTTTGCAACTAGAAAAAAAAAAGTTAGGTCAAAGCTCAATTATCTAAATACCTTTACAATTCTAACTTGTTTACCATTCTTTAAGTCATTTCCAGGCTTGACAAATAATAGTAGCCTTTCATCATCTCAGCTTTGGGCTTGTGGGAAAATTATTAGACAATGAAATAAATTAATTCCCCACCAAAACTTACAAAGTTTAATATAAACAGCCTTTACCAAGAAAAAATATAGAAAGATTTTTTTTAGTTGTCTGCAGATCCAGTCATTGTTGACTCTGGGAAACAGTTGACTTCTTCCTCTAACTGAAGGCAGCTTCACTCAAAGTCTCATTTGTTCACCCGGCACCTATTTCGTAGGAATTCCTCAATCTCCCAGCATCTTTTCTGATGATTGTACCATCTACACATTAAACTAAACTTGTTCCTTATTTCTCTAGCGGCTCTTCTCCCAACTTTTCCAGGAGATAAGTAGTTAATTCAATAAGCAAATTTGGCTGAGTGTGATGGCTCACGTCTGTGATCCCAACACTTCCAGAGGCCAAGGCAGGGGAATCTCCTGATACCGGGAGTTTGAGACAAGTCTGGACAATAGTGAGACTTCTGTCTCCACAAAAAAAATATAAAATTTAGCTGAGTGTGGTGGCATGTGCACCTGTAGTCCCAGCTACTCAGGAGGCTGAGACAGGAGGATCACTTCGGCCCAGGAGTTTGAAGCTGCAGCAAGCTAGGATTGAGCCACTGCACTCCAGCCTGGTTGACACAGACCCTGTCTCAAATAAATAAATAAATAAATAAATAAATACATAAATGGTGAATATTTATTAAGCAGATACATTCGCATATAAATAGTAGCTTTGGTGGGCTACTGATGAACTATGTTTTAACCCTAAATAAGGAAGGTACAATGCAGTCAGGGCTCTGATCTGTTAGTATTTTCCTAATTTTAACATCTAGTCTAATATATTAAGGGTCAGCATTCTTCGAAATGAGTTCCAGTAACATACTTTAAAGCAAAATATCATTGAAATATAATGGAGGTAAGCTTCATTCCTACTACCTGCACTAATAGTATCACTACCAGGTACTCAGAGGGATTTCACATGATAGACACTTGTGCAGGGAATTATTTCACTGGTTCTATTTTCAAGAATCTTCCTTGTTCAAGAGTTAAATCACTATTGCTTTTGTAACATGTGACAGATTTGTTCTCTTCTCTCTCCCTCCCTCTCTCTCTGCCAACATTGGCACCCTGGTTATTCTCATGCTGCTTTACATAATTGGTCTCTGAATAGATGAAGCTGCCACCTGTTCACAAATATAACAAATCACTCTCCTTTGAGAGTATGATTTTACTGAATTGCGATGGGATATTGGGCCTGGACAGCACATTCACATCTGTATAAACCTATATTCACCCTTCATTCAGTCTGGTCATTTCTCCTAATAGTGTAAGTATTATATTTAACTGATAACAATGTAATTATTATCTTGATCTTATTTTGATTTTAAGTAATTCTTCCATTTTACCCTTTTCACTTTTTTTCTTTAGCTACTTTACATCACTTCCACCGAGAATAAGCTATGTCCAGATTACCCAATCAAAAGCAAAGTTAGCTCTCCCCAAAGACATTCCTCCAATACAGAATAAAATAATCATGATATCACATTTCTGGATCTTCATTCTTCGTCTTGCCTAGTTCTAAGAATACGGGCTCTCAAAGCAATAATTTTATTCATTTTTAATATATTGAAGTCATCTAAAGGTTTTTGAACAATGGGGAAATCAGCATTAACATAGCTGGAAATGCATTGTGTCTTCCCATTGTAAAGTGTTTTAAAAGACTTAAAAGGATTAACTGTCATTATATTACACAGCAAGATTAACTGGCTAAAGACAATCTCATTGCTGCAGGGTATTTCTAACCACAGCCAAGGTGGTAGACACTGTCACCTGTAAAAGAAATGATGAGTTAATGGGTGCAGCACACCAACATGGCACATGTATACATATGTAACAAACCTGCAGGTTGTGCATATGTACCCTAGAACTTAAAGTATAATAAAAAATAAAAAAAAAGAAAGCGTGAAGAAAATTTACAAAGTCTCCTCAGTTGAAGACTTGGTGACATGTAACTTCTACTTGAAATAAGTGATTTAAGAGCTAAATCAGACCCCACTATATCAAGAACATTACCCTATTTTCTACCGGAAACATTCCCAGTGCTATTTGTAAAATACATGTCAGAAAAGGACTTTAACATGATAGTGAAGTTGACCTGATGACTAGAAAGATTACAGACACCCAACAACAACAAAAAAGGATAATATGAAAATTTCCCCATCTCTGACCTTCATCTAAATTCTTGATTCCTAAAAGGAAGGGTAGCATTTTTATCCAAAACCTCAAAAAGATGTAGGAAATGTCTGATAATGTCTTTGACTACCACACCTAAATAGCAAGTGAGCTTTCCACCCCCCAAACTCCAAGTTTTATAATTACCATGTTTTATGACATAGTATGTGTGAAAAAACATACATATAATATACAACTCTATATAATGCATAACTTAGTTCATGTCTCTAATATAGATATTTAATCTTACAAAGTGTGTCCTGCTTAGGAGTCTTCATAATTTTCAAATTGGAAGTAGCCTTTGAAATTGTATAAACTTTTTATTTTATAGATAAAGAAACTGAAATCCTATAAAATCTGTAAATCCAGAAAGGGTTGCTCCATAAAAGGAGTGACCACATCTATTTTATTGATTCTTGTATCCCTATTGCTTCACAAAGTGGCATGCAAGCACTTGACAAATATTTGCTGGAAGAATGAATGAATGACAACCAAGACAAGAAACCAGGATTGCCTTCTATACTTTTAGCGCTAGAACCTCACAAGCAACATCTATTTCATCTTTAGAAAATTCTGTTTAATAATCATTGAGTTCTTTCTCATAAAGGAGTATGCAAGGTAATAGAAAACAATTGGTTAAGATGAATGGAATAACTTTTTTTTTTTCTTTTTGAGACGGAGTCTCACTCTATCACCCAGACTGGAGTGCAGTGGCACGATCTCAGCTCACTGCAACCTCCGCCTCCCTGGTTCAAGTAATTCCCTGCCTCAGCCTCCCGAGTAGCTGGGATTACAGGCATCTGCCACCATGCCCAGCTAATTTTTGTATTTTTAGTAGAAACGGGGTTTCACCATCTTGGCCAGGCATGTCTTGAACTCCTGACCTCATGATCCGACTGCCTCGGCCTCCCAAAGTGCTGGGATTACAGGCATGAGCCACATGTTTTAACGAAATTAGTTATGTATAGTTTACTGCAATACTATTGCACAAGATAAATGCTAAAAGATAGTTACCACACAATGGAATACTACACAGCCATAAAAAAAGATCAAAATCATGTCCTTTGCAGCAACATGGAAATTTGCTTATCCTAAGTGTATTAACTCAGGAACAGAAAATCAAATACTGGATGTTCTCATTCACAAGTGGGAGCTAAACATTGAGTGCACATAGACTCAAAGAAAGAAAAAATAGACACCGGCGCCTACTTGAGGGTGGAGGATGGGAGGAAGGTGAGGGTTGAAAAACTACTTACGCTCATTACCTGGGTGACAAAATAATCTGTACGCCAAGCCTGCAGGACACCTAATTTACCTACATGACAAACCTGTTCATGTACCCACTGGACCTAAAATGAAAGTTACGAGGAAAGAAAAGATAGTTAAAAATATTTAAAAAGGAGAAATCTTTTCTCATTTGGGATTTGGTAAGTCCTCATGGATGAAATGATATTTGGCCTAGGCCTTGAAAAATTTTTAGAATGCCAATCACCAGAACTGTTAGAAAGGTCCTAAGGACATTCCAGGAAGAACAAATTTGAGCAAAATCACAAAGGAAGGATAAGCCATAACTTGTTACAGTAATGATGGGTGACTGTCAGGAGAATCGTCTGTGAAAAGTTAGAATAGCCTGGGAGAGATCGAGTGAAGCCAGACTGTGAAGGCCTTGAATGTCTGTGCAGTCAGCCTCCATATCCACTGGGTTCCATATTCACAGATTCAAACAACCACCGGTTGAAAATATTTGGGAAAAAAATAGATAAAAATAACCATATGACCCTAAAAAATAATGAAAAAAAAACCCAATAGAGGATAACAACTACTTGTATAGCATTTACATTGTATTAGGTATTATAATTAATCTAGAGATGATTTAAAGGATACGAGAGAATGTGTGTAGGTTCTATGCAAATACATATTATATGAAAGCCTAGGTATCCAAGGAGGGGGCCTGAAACCAATCCCCCGCAGATATGGAGGAATGTACTAAATATAGTAGGCAGTGCAGAAATAAGGCTTTGACCAAGGAACTACCAAACTAAGGTTGTTTTGGTTGCAGTGCTCAGGACAAAGGAAAGATTAGACCTTTCCTTTAGGATCTTTGTATAAGGGGCTGCATGATGTGCTGGGTTGTACAGACAATAAACACTTTCTTTAAACATCCAACATAGTTGTCTAGACACAATCATTTTATTTGTTATGAAATGACTACTTGTAGCATGGAGGTAGGAGAGGGATGTGAGTTGTGAAAGAAGAGGAAAAAAGGAGTAGGCTTTTGCATTTTGAGGGCATTTATTGTTTTGAGAAAGAAAATGTTATTTATGCTTTCCATAAATGCTTTCAGTATTGAAGATTTTTTTTGAGACATAAATGCTGTCTCCCCAGGAAACCAGGAGAAATAATAGAAAACTAAAATAGACATGATGCAAAGAACCTAATGTATGCACTCTCTCCTCTTGAGTACCTGTAAAAACCACTGCAACCGCATCACTCTGCTGTATTATAGTCTAGATAGCACCAGATGCCAGCATCTCTGAGGTTATTTCACATCACATCTAAAAGTGTGTTTGCTTTGCTTTAGTACTAAAGTGACTTCAACCTGATTGTGAACTCTTCTCCCATCATCAGACATGAGGAAAAAATATAGGATCACGTTTGATGAAGTTTAAAATACTTTTAAAGTTGATCAGCCAATTCCAATTTGAACATTGTTAATCCAACAGCATTATGGTTAGACAAACTAAACAGTGTTAAGTATAATTGTTGATACCTATTTTGTGTGTACATGGTATATCCCAGACATTGTAAGTGAAAATTGAAACATACAGTGTAAGTTGAAATGGATCTCCATATTTTATTAAATCGCAGCCTGTTTAATATTAGTGTTGGGATGGAATGCTATCTGTTCTTATAAATAAATATATGTAAGAATCCTTATTGCTTTGGCATAAAAAATGCAAAATTTCCAAATTACCTTTTCCTTTCCCCTGGCATCCTGCAGTAGTCTCCCATTGAGATTTAAACTCAAGACCCCCAGAGAACAGATGGTGAAGACCTTACCTTCTTGCTGATCACAGCATGGGGCAGTGTGACTTGGTCTGATAGTTTAGTCACTTGAAATATAACCTTTCTTTGAGTTTTCTATTTGCCTCCATTTTTAGATAAATGTTTTATTTTTATCAACAATGGATATTTCATTTCTATTTGGCCTGTCCCCACAAACCAACTTGGAGCAAACAAAACTCACAGAAACAACCCTGTCTATTAAATTTAGGTTTGGCTGGTAGTTTGCAATTAGTAATCCAAATTTCTTCCTTTTGGTATTTATTGCCAAGCGGATACAACTCAAATTGTGTTTTTAAGTTTTGCTAAGCACAAAGTAAACTGAATAAATATTTTGGAGAAGGACATGAAGAAGGACAAGATAGATGCTATGACTTAAATAATTCCTTATGTTCAACAGATAAATGATGATCCTGATGAGACACTGTAATGGATTTTTTTCTTCCTGTTTTTTTTTCTCAGATTTATAAGGTTATCTTATGTGGATTACATCAATGGGCATTTGAATGGTACTAACATTTCTGTTTATGTCTCCATTAAATATATCTACACACATATACACAAACACATAAGTTACATTTTGCAATAGAAACTAGTTATAAAAGATGGAGGATTTGAGAACACAATCAAAACAAAAAACCCTAACAATGATAGCATTACCTTATTATTATTGGATGTTATTAATACTTGACTCAATTTTCAGCCTGTTTATATTATGCTTGGAAGAAGACATAAGATATAAAGAGATGAGAAAGAAAAAAAACAAAGAAAGTCTTGGAGCACTTCTTTATGCTCTTTAAAGGACATTAAACATAGCATGTGAAAAAATATATAATTATACCAGAAATCACATTATTTTCAGTCATGGTCTAATGAACAATATATCCTGAAGGGCCTATGAAAGATAAATTAAGAAACAAACATAAAAGAGAGCAATACTTCTCATGAAATGAACTCAAAGGCTTGGTAGATCAGAAGGCATTTTAGAACATGTCAGAGCATGCTTAAGAAGGTGGCACTTGGCCAGAATCCTATCCTCGAGGAAGATTTTCACACTTACAGTCTAGGGAATAGCCTAATTGACATCCAATGAAAAGATAGAGAAGAGAAAGAAATAGACAAATGACATGGGTAACAAAACATTACTTTTGAGGTGTTTACTCTCACAACATTTGAAGATAATATGCAATAAAACTATTTCTAAAAGGAACAATTTAGGCAATGCCGTGCTACTTCTAGAAAGGAAAATGTGCCTTTGTTGTACACTATTCTGACCAGCACTTGTCAAGAGTTTTTTGTGGCATACGTTTTCTACAAGAGGTATTAAAAACAATTTATACACATCCAGAGAAAATGACTACTGTAGGATAACTACAGTTTTCTTTTCTTCTTTTTCAATTTTACTTCTGATAATTATAATCAAATTTACATATTAGATACCTTTTTAATACAGTTCTTTGAAAAAAAAGCAGAAAGTTTTCTAAGTTAATAAATACCTCTTTATGTATACCATCATCTGGTAGGAACACTGTTGTTCACAGTAAATGACTTACTAGGTAGAATAGTTTTTAAGGCCTTTTAAGTGTTAAATCTGCACTGTGCTGCTTCTGAGTTTAAAATTGACTCCTAATTGAATTAATATTTTAATACCTTAACAATAACTGCAGTCACTTTGGAAAGCTTCTATTTCTATTTTATCCACAGAAGAGGTTAAGTCTCCTACTCCTAAAATCTGGTTCATAAAACTTCCAAGTGTGCCTTAAAATTCACACATTACATGAAAATGTTGAGAGTAAAAATTGTAGCTTCACAAATAGTGTATTAAAATTACACTGCAATTTTAACTTAAGAAAAAGCTATAAATATTGATGACATCAGGATAGGAAGCAACTGTAAAGCAGATAATTTTGTTCAAGAAGTAACATGGGTCAAAATGATTTATACAGATAGCATATAACAGATAACACTGGACATAACTCCTGTATAAAACAAATGCCTCCTATTGTCACAGCCTGGAGAGTGACCTTTTCAACTTTCTAAGCCTCCACTTTTGTGAATTATTGGCAATTTCCTCTCTATTGGGAAGGCATCCCCTTCCTCAGCACCATGTTCTTTCTGCCTCTTTCTGTGTCTGTGTACACAGTAACTAGATGAAAAACAAGGCTATTGGCAGGTTGAATGTATTTGCAGTGCAAACCACAGTTTTTGCTGAAACTCCTTTTTAACCAAAATCTAGAATTTTGAGTAGCAATTATAACATTAGAGAACAATCTGAGAAGTGCCCTGGAAATGCTCTTGTTGCTTAGTTCTTGTTAGAGAATCATTTCAGATGATCATTGCAAAGGACTGGAGAACAGAGGACATTAGAATGAAACTTCCATTTGCAGGAGAATAAACAGTAGTTTATTAAACAGTGTTACACTAGTGGTTAATAAACACTAGTTTAATAAACTGTTACATTGTTCTTAAGGTGTTTAGAAATTAACTCTTAAACTTAACCAGCCGAACAACCCGCAGCTCACAGGGAAGGGCAACAGAAATGCAAGCAAGATTTGAGCCACCCCAGGCTGCTGCTGCTGAGGAGCTGTTGACCTGGCTGAGTTTCCAAAGTCACCTCAGCGCTGGTTGGACTCCATGGGCCCCTGCACTGGTTTAAATGGTCTCAAGGGACTTCACTTGTATTTATAAGAGCTCTTGTGTTATTTTACATGTCTGTGGAACTTTTTCCTTTTCCAAAGTGTTTTTCAATATTATTTTATTTGTTTCTTGTAACAACTCTCTGTTTCAAAGGAAGAAATCAAGGTAAACTGATCTTTCCTGCATGAGATCATGAACACAGAGTGCCAAAAAGGCCCAGTAGGGGTCAAATCTCAACTTCCTCGTCCTCAGTGCTTGCTGTTAGACAGGTCTGCATCCTTGGAGCTCCCAAATGGCTTCAGGGCGTTCCTGTTACTAACAGGAACCTCAGAAATATAGTAACACTTCCACAGGACTGGATCCACTGAGGCCCCTTCTGAGTTCTGATGGCTTTCTAAGTAATTGGAAAAGCTACCAGAATTACCTAGTTAAATTATCCATGTCAGTGTTTTCTATATTTGCCAGTTGGTAAGTTCCTTATAAATAGAAGTCAAGGGCTCCAAAACCACATCTGGGACAGGCAATACTCTCTGTGGGGACAAGCAATACTCTTTGAGAAAAATTTAGCAGGGACTTCTGATTCAAGTAATAAGGAGAATTAAAGTCCCTGAAAACCTTGCCACCCAAACCATGTAAAATTACTAGTTAGAATTTTAAAGAAATGATTAACAACACAAAAACAAAACAAAACAATGCAGATTGTTTACTTATTTATTAAACATTACACATCCCATAAAAATAAAATGGAAAATAGGAAGGAGGTGGAGAGGCAATGTCCACTGGACTAAATCCCTCTACATTTCTTTCCAATTTCAGTGTAGATAACTACAACCTCAAAAATTATGAGACATCAAAGAAAACAGAAACAAGGACTGTGTTAATATTTTAAAGCAGCATGTGTTCCTCTGGTCAGGTTAGAGATGCTAAAATAGACTTAAATTGGGGTGTAGTCAAGAGAATAATCCCTGGAGCTAGAGGTCTCAGAGAACATGGGGTTTTGGGAGAGAAGGCGGGGAGGGAGGGAGCAACATTGAGGTTAAATAATAAATATGGTACAAAGGTTGAAAACCTACATATGACTCATTTTCTTCTCTCAGTACCTCCACCTCCACCCCCTCCACCCTTTCTCTGTTTTTCTAAGTCCAACATTACAGGGTTGACAACAGAGAGTGGCTGTGGGTACACCACAGGCTTTGCCACATTCCCAGAGATATGTTCAAGTGCAAGACACCAGGACACTGAAGGGAAATCTATGTGAGTTCTGTGGGTGGAATAAAGATTGTAGGATAAACAGATCAATGGCAGTCTCATTAGGAATATTTCTCCACTATGAAATGGGACAGATTACAGAACACTGATACTTGATGTATTAGTCCATTTTCACGTTGCTGATAAAGACATACCCAAGACTAGGCAATTTACAAAAGAAAGAGGTTTAACTGGACACACAGCTCCATGTGGCTGAGGAGGCCTCAGAAGGCAAGGAGGAGCAAGTCACATCTTAAATCAATGGTGGCAGGCAAACAGAGAGAGCTTGTGCAGGGAAACTCTCTCTTATAATACCAACAGCTCTTGTGAGACTTATTTGCTATCATGAGAACAGCATAGGAAAGACCCGCCTCCATGATTCAATTACCTCTCACTGGACTCCTCCCACAATATGAGGGAATTATGGGAACTACAAGATGAGATTTGGGTGGGGACACAAAGCCAAACCATATCACTTGATATTCCACAGCAAATTTTCCTTTTGTACTTCATTGTTTCTCTCTTCTGCCTAGTTCAGTCATTCTTTGGAATGGAAATTTACCTGTAGTATTTTCCTTTTTTTTTTTCTACTTTCTTGCTTGCTTGCTTGCTTGCTTAAGTGATGATAGTGATAGAATATTTTTAAAATGTTCTTAATTTATTGCTAAATTGACAAAAAGGAAGGAAATGTGAGAGGACAAAAATAAGGTAAAAGCAGGAATCCAGAGAGGTAAGTGAGCTCTGAAGGTGGCTTCTAACTTGAGATCATTCACCAATTCTTGGAGACTTTTGGCATTGGTTTTGTGTTAAAAGGCTGGGAAAACAACTTCTAAAGGCTTCCCAATGCAAAAAGGCTAACAGAAACACTGAACTAAACTGGAGAACAGGAAGAGCTGTGTGCTTTTCGAATAAGGGAAACCCAAAATAAAACTGAGAAGAGAGATATATAGCAAGAAAACTTGTTTGTCTAGTCTTGGTAGAAGCATTTCCCTAATGATCAATGATCTTCTTTTGAGAAGTGTATGCTCATGTCTTTTTCCAATTTCTTTTTATTTTATTTTATTAATTTTTTTTTTTTAGGCAGAGTCTCACTCCATCACCCAGGCTGGACGGCAGTGGTGTGATCTTGACACTCTGCAACCTCTGCCACCTAGGTTCAAGCAATTCTCCTGTCTCAGCCTCCCTAGTAGCTGAGATTACAGGCACACGCCGCCATCCCTGGCTAATTTTTTTTTTTGTATCCAATCTTTTTTTTTATTATACTTTAAGTTACAGGGTACATGTGCACAATGTGCAGGTTTGTTACATATATATACATGTGCCATGTTGGTGTGCTGCACCCATTAACTGGTCATTTACATTAGGTATAGCTCCTAATGCTATCCCTTCCCCCTTCCCCCACCCCACAACAGGCCCCGGTGTGTGATGTTCCCCTTCCTGGGTCCAAGTGTTCTCATTGTTCAATTCCCACCTATGAGTGAGAACATGCAGTGTTTGGTGTTTTGTCCTTGCGATAATTTGCTGAGAATGATGGTTTCCAGCTTCATCCGTGTCCCCACAAAAGACATAAACTCACCGTTTTTTATGGCTGCATAGTATTCCATGGTGTAGATGTGCCACATTTTCTTAATCCAGTCTACCATTGCTGGACATTTGGGTTTGTTCCAAGTCTTTGCTATTGTGAATAGTCCTGCAATAAACATACGTGTGCAAGTGTCTTTATAGCAGAATGATTTATAATCCTTTGGGTATATACCCAGTAATGGATGGCTGGGTCAAATGGTATTTCTAGTTCTAGATCCTTGAGGAATCACCACACTGTCTTCCACAATGGTTGAACTAGTTTACAGTCCCACCAACAGTGTAAAAGCATTCCTACTTCTCCACATCCTCTCCAGCACCTGTTGTTTCCTGACTGTAATGATCGCCATTCTAACTGGTATGAGATGGTATCTCATTGTGGCTTTGATTTGCATTTCTCTGATGGCCAGTGATGATGAGCATTTTTTCATGTGTCTATTGGCTGCATAAATGTCTTCTTTTGAGAAGTGTCTGTTCATATACTTTGCCCACTTTTTGATGGGGTTGTTTGATTTTTTCTTGTAAATTTGTTTAAGTTCTTTGTAGATTCTGGATATTAGCCCTTTGACAGATGGGTAGATTGCAAAAATTTTCTCCCATTCTGTAGGTTGCATGTTCACTCTGATGGTAGTTTCTTTTGCTGTGCAGAAGCTCTTTAACTTAATTAGATCCCATTTGTCAATTTTGGCTTTTGTTGCCGTTGCTTTTGGTGTTTTAGACATGAAGTCCTTACCCATGCCTATGTCCTGAATGGTATTGCCTAGGTTTCTTCTAGGGATTTTATGGTTTTAGGTCTAACATTTAAGTCTTTAATCCATCTCGAATTAACTTTTGTATAAGATGTAAGGAAGGGATCCAATTTCAGCTTTCTATATATGGCTAGCCAGTTTTCCCAGCATCATTTATTAAATAGGGAATCCATTCCCCATTTCTTGTTTTTGTCAGGTTTGTCAAAGATCAGATGATTGTAGATGTGTGGTATTATTTCTCAGGGCTCTGTTCTGTTCCATTGGTCTATATCTCTGTTTTGGTACCAGCACCATGCTGTTTTGGTTACTGTAGCCTTGTAGTAAAGTTTGAAGTCAGGTAGCTTGATGCCTCCATCTTTGTTCTTTTGGCTTAGGATTGTCTTGGCAAGGCAGGCTCTTTTTTGGTTCCACATGAACTTTAAAGTAGTTTTTTCCAATTCTGTGAAGAAAGTCATTGGTAGCTTGATGGAGATGGCATTGAGTCTATAAATTACCTTGGGCAGTATGGCCATTTTCACAATATTGATTCTTCCTATCCATGAGCATGGAATGTTCTTCCATTTATTTATGTCCTCTTTTATTTCATTGAGCAGTGGTTTGTAGTTCTCCTTGAAAAGGTCCTTCACATCCCTCGTAAGTTGGATTCCTAGGTATTTTATTCTCTTTGAAGCAATTGTGAATGGGAGTTCACTCATGATTTGGCTTTCTGTTTGTCTGTTATTGGTGTATAGAAATGCTTGTGATTTTGGCACATTGACTTTGTATCCTGAGACTGCTGAAGTTGCTTATCAGCTTAAGGGGATTCAGGGCTGAGACGATGGGGTTGTCTAAAGATACAATCATGTCATCTGCAAACAGGGATAATTTGACTTCCTCTTTTCCTAATTGAGTATCCGTTATTTCTTTCTCCTGCCTGATTGCCCTGGCCAGAACTTCCAACACTATGTTGAATAGGAGTGGTGAGAGAGGGCATCCCTGTCTTGTGCCAGTTTTCAAAGGGAATGCTTCTAGTTTTTGCCCATTCAGTATGATATTGGCTGTGGGTTTGTCATAGATAGCTCTTATTATTTTGAGATGCGTCCCATCAATACCTAGTTTATTGAGAGTTTTTAGCATGAAGGGCTTTTGAATTTTGTCAAAGGCCTTTTCTGCATCTATTGAGATGATCATGTGGTTTTTTTCCTTGATTCTGTTTATATGCTTGATTACGCTTATTGATTTGCGTATATTGAACCAGCCTTGCATCCCAGGGATGAAGCCCACTTGATCATGGTGGATAAGCTTTTTGATGTGTTGCTGGATTCAGTTTGCCAGTATTTTATTGAGGATTTTTGCATCAATGTTCATCAGGGATATTGGTCTAAAATTCTCTTTTTTTGTTGTGTCTCTGCCAGGCTTTGGTATCAGGATGATGCTGGCCTCATAAAATGAGTTAGGGAGGATTCCCTCTTTTTCTATTGGTTGAAATAGTTTCTGAAGGAATGATACCAGCTCCTCCTTTTACCTCTGGTAGAATTTGGCTGTGAATCCATCTGGTCCTGGACTTTTTTTGGTTGGTAAGCTATTAATTATTGCCTCAATTTTGGAGCCTGTTATTGGTCTATTCAGGGACTCAACTTCTTCCTGGTTTAGTCTTGGAAGGGTGCATGTGTCCAGGAATTTATCCATTTCTTCTAGATTTTATAGTTTATTTGCATAGAGGTATTTATAGTATTCTCTGATGGTAGTTTATATTTCTGTGGGATCAGTGGTGATATCCTCCTCTTTATCATTTTTTATTGAGTCTATTTGATTCTTCTCTCTTTTCTTCTTTATTAGTCTTGCTAGCAGTCTATCAATTTTGTGGATCTTTTCAAAAAACCATCTCCTGGATTCATTGATTTTTTGAAGGGTTTTTTGTGTCTCTATCTCCTTCAGGTCTGCTCTGATCTTAGTTATTTCTTGCCTTCTGCTGGCTTCTGAATGTGTTTGCTCTTGCTTCTCTAGTTCTTTTAATTGTGATGTTAGGGTGTCAATTTTAGATCTTTCCTGCTTTCTCTTGTGGGCATTTAGTGCTATAAATTTCCCTCTACACACTGCTTTAAATGTGTCCCAGAGATTCTGGTATGTCGTGTCTTTGTTCTCATCGGTTTCAAACAACATCTTTATTTTTGCCTTCATTTCGTTATGTACCCAGTAGTCATTCAGGAGCAGGTTGTTCAGTTTCCATGTAGTTGAGCAGTTTTGAGTGAGTTTCTTAGTCCTGAGTTCTAGTTTGATTGCACTGTGGTCTGAGAGACAGTTTGTTATAATTTCTGTTCTTTTACATTTGCTGAGGAGTGCTTTACTTCCAACTATGCGGTCAATTTTGGAGTAAGTGCAATGTGGTGCTGAGAAGAATGTATGTTCTGTTGATTTGGGGTGGAGAGTTTTGTAGATGTTTATTGGGTCTGCTTGGTGCAGAGCTGAGTTCAATTCCTGGATATCCTTGTTAACTTTCTGTCTCGTTGATCTGTCTAATGTTGACAGTGGGGTGTTAAAGTCTCCCATTATTATTGTGTGGGAGTCTAAGTCTCTTCGTAGGTCTCTAAGGACTTGCTTTATGAATCTGGGTGCTCCTGTATTGGGTGCATATATATTTAGGATAGTTAGTTCTTCTTGTTGAATTGATCCCTTTACCATTATGTAATGGCCTTCTTTGTCTCTTTTGATGTTTGTTTGTTTAAAGTCTGTTTTACCAGAGACTAGGATTGCAACCCCTGCCTTTTTTTGTTTTCCATTTGCTTGGTAGATCTTCCTCCATCCCTTCATTTTGAGCCTATGTGTGTCTCTGCATGTGAGATGGGTTTCCTGAATACAGCACACTGATGGGTCTTGACTCTTTATCCAATTTGCCAGTCTGTGTCTTTTAATTGGAGCATTTAGCCCATTTACATTTAAGGTTAATATTGTTATGTGTGAATTTGATCCTGTCATTATGATGTTAGCTGGTTATTTTGCTCATTAGTTGATGCAGTTTCTTCCTAGCCTCAGTGGTCTTTACAATTTGTCGTTTTTGCAGTGGCTGGTACCGGTTGTTCCATTCCATGTTTAGTGCTTCCTTCAGGAGCTCTTTTAGGGCAGGCCTGGTGGTGGCAAAATCTCTCAGCATTTGCTTGTCTGTAAAGTATTTTATTTCTCCTTCACTTATGAAGCTTAGTTTGGCTGGATATGAAATTCTGGGTTGAAAATTCTTTTGTTTAAGAATGTTGAATATTGGCCCTCACTCTCCTCTGGCTTGTAGAGTTTCTGCCGAGAGATCTGCTGTTAGTCTGATGGGCTTCCCTTTGTGGGTAACCCGACCTTTCTCTCTGGCTGCCCTTAACATTTTTTCCTTCATTTCAACTTTGGTGAATCTGACAATTATGTGTCTTGGAGTTGCTCTTCTCGAGGAGTATCTTTGTGACGTTCTCTGTATTTCCTGAATTTGAATGTTGGCCTGTCTTGCTAGATTGGGGAAGTTCTCCTGGATAGTATCCTGCAGAGTATTTTCCAACTTGGTTCCATTCTCCCCGTCGCTTTCAGGTATGCCAATCAGATGTAGATTTGTTCTTTTCACATAGTCCCATATTTCTTGGAGGCTTTCTTCATTTCTTTTTACTCTTTTTTCTCTAAAATTCTCTTCTTGTTTCATTTCATTCATTTGATCTTCAATCACTGATACCCTTTCTTGCAGTTAATCGAATCTGCTACTGAAGCTTGTGCATTTGTCACGTAGTTCTCATGCCATGGTTTTCAGCTCCATCAGGTCATTTAAGGACTTCTCTACACTGGTTATTTAGCCTTTCGTCTAATCTTTTTTCAAGATTTTTAACTTCTTTGCAATGGGTTTGAACTTCCTCTTTTAGCTCGGAGAAGTTTGATCATCTGAAGCCTTCTTCTCTCAAATCATCAAAGGCATTCTCTGTCCAGCTTTATTCCATTGCTGGCGAGAAGCTGCATTCATTTGAAGGGGGAGAGGCACTCTGATTTTAGAATTTTCAGCTTTTTGGCTCTGTTTTTTCCCCATCTTTGTGGTTTTATCTACCTTTGGTGTTTGATGATGGTGATGTACAGATAGGGTTATGGAGTGGATGTCCTTTCTGTTTGTTAGTTTTCCTTCTATCAGTCAGGACCCTCAGCTGCAGGTCTGTTGGAGTTTGCTGGAGGTCCACTCCAGACCCTGTTTGCCTGGGTATCAGCAGCGGAGCCTGCAGAACAGCAAATATTGCTGAACAGCGAATGTTGCTGTCTGATCATTCCTCTGGAAGCTTCATCTCAGAGGGGTACCCAGCCATGTGATGTGTCAGTCTGCCCCTACTGGGGGGTGCCTCCCAGTTAGGCTACTCGGAGGTCAGGGACCCACTTGAGGAGGCAGTCTCTCTGTTCTCAAATCTCAGACTCCATGCTAGGACAACCACTACTCTCTTCAAAGCTGTCAGACAGGGACATTTAAGTCTGCAGAAGTTTCTCCTGCCTTTTGGTCAGCTATGCCCTGCTCTCAGAGGTGGAGTGTACAGAAGCAGGCAGGCCTCCTTGAGCTGCGGTGGGCTCCACCCAGTTCAAGCTTCCCTGCTGCTTTGTTTACCTACTCAAGCCTCAGCAATGGCGGGCGCCCCTCCCCCAGCCTCGCTGCCGCCTTGCAGTTAGATCTCAGACTGCTGTGCTGGCAATGTGCAAGGCTCTGTGGGCGTGGGACCCTCCGAGTCGGGCGTGGGACCCTCCGAGTCATGCGCGGGATATAATCTCCTGGTGTGCCATTTGCTAAGACCATTGGAAAAGCACAGTATTAGGGTGAGAGTGACCTGATTTTCCAAGTGCTGTCTGTCACCACTTCCCTTGGCTAGGAAGGGAATTCCCTGACCCCTTGTGCTTCCTAGGTGAGGCAATGCCTCGCTCTGCTTCGGCTCATGCTCGGTGGGCTGCACCCAGTATTGCACCCACTGTCCGACAAGCCCCAGTGAGATGAACCTGGTACCTCAGTTGGAAATGCAGAAATCACCCGTCTTCTGCGTCACTCACCCTGGGAGCTGTAGACTGGAGCTGTTCCTATTCGGCCATCTTGGAACCCACCCCTGGCTAATTTTTGTATTTTTAGTAGAGACTGGATTTCACCTTGTTGGCCAGGCTGGTCTTGAACTCCTGACCTTAGATGATTCACCTACTTTGGCTTCCCCAAAGTGCTGGGATTACAGGCATAAACCACCATGCCCGGCCCTATTTTATTTTTTATTTTGTTTATCTGTAAGGTATTGGGGTACAGGTGGTATTTGGTTATATGAGTAAGTTCTTTAGTGGTGATTTGTGAGATTTTGGTGCACCCATCACCTGAGCAGTACACACTGCACCATATTTGTAGTCAAAACCACAGTGAAATACCATCTTATGCCTATCTGAATGACGATTATTAAAAAATTGAAACAACAGATGCTGGAAAGGTTGTGAAGAAAAAGGCACACTTTCACATTGTTGGTGGGAGTGTAAATAAGTTCAACCATTGTGGAAGACAGTGTGGTGATACCTGAAGGATCTCTCAAAAAATGGTAGACCAAGCAAGAAAAAATAATCTGTGAAGATATCTCAGACTGCAATAGTGTAATAAACATGGTTTATCTAAAGGGGGTGTGTGTGTGTATATGTGTGTGTGTGTGTATACGTGTGTGTGTGTATGTAAACCTTGTACTTAGAAAAACATATTCATTTTAGGTCCAGAAATAGTGACCATGAACTAAGCCATCAACAGATCCTAACAAACACCAAAGGATTAGAATGTTTCATATTATATGATCTGCCACAATCCAACTAGGTTAAAAATCAATAACATATACAAAATCAGTTTTAACACAGAGAAAGAATAAAGTAGAGTCCATGATCAAATTAAATGGTTAAATTTCCATAATTGATTAAAGATGTTACTTAAGTTGAATAAAATAATCACTAACAAAAGAAGAAGGGAAAAAAATCCTAAACAACTCATAGACAAATAAGAACTCATTGAAAGGAGAATATATACAGAATACTTCAAAACCCAACAAAAGTTTCAAAGTACACATACCAAAAGTTGGGAGATAATTGCTGATGCAATTCTTAAAGGAAAATTTATAGCTTTAAACATTATCCTTAGAAAAGAAGAAAAGTGGAAAAATTATTAAAATAATTACTCTGTGAGTTAGAAAAAGGACAGTAGAATAAAACTAGGGAGGCAAAAATGAGAAAATAATAAAGCAGTAATATAGAACAATAACATACAATAGAGAAAATTTTAAAACCCCAAAGTTGGATCTATGACAAAAAAGAAATAAACATATCTAATTGTAGATGCTAACAGATTCAGAGAAGATAAAACATATGTCATCAATACTTTTATACCAATAAATTTGAAATATTAAATTGGAAAAAAAATTAAGTGTAACTTGATTAACTCAAGAATAGAAAACCCATGTTGGCCTATAACTATTAACATAATTCCATTTTTAAAAAAACCATAGACCCACATGGTTTTCTAGGAATATACTAACAAACACTCAAGTACTTAATTATCCTAAAATTAGACAAAATAATTTTAAAACATCGAAAAAGCAGCAATTTTTCACAGACTTCTCCGTACTTTTTTTTTTAGTCTGGCACAAACTTGAAATAAAAACAAATAGGCCTTTACAATAAAGAAAAAGAATAAGCCATGATCTCATTCCTTTTTATGGCTGCATAGTATTCCATGTTGTATATGTACCACATTTTCTTTACTCAGTCTATCATTAATGCACATTTAGGTTGATTCCATGTCTCTGCTATTGTGAATAATGCTGCAAAGAGCATACACATGCATGTATCTTTATAATAGAATAACTTATATTCCTTTGGGTATATACCCAGTAATGGGATTGCTAGGTCAAATGGTATTTCTTCCTGCAGATCTTTGAGGAATTCCCACAGTCTTCCACAATGGTTGAACTTATTTACACTCCCACCAAGAGTGTAAAAGTGTTTCTTTTTCTTTGCAACCTCTCCAGCATCTGTTGTTTCAACTTTTTAATAATCGCCATTCTGAGAGGCATGCAACAGTATCTCATTGTGGTTTTGATTTGCATTTCTCTAATGATCAGTGATATTGAGCTTTTTTTCACACGTTTATTGGCCACATAAATGTCTGCTTTTGAGAAATGTCTGTTCATGCCCTTTTGTATTTTGTTTTTCCATATGTTACTGGGGTACAAGTGATATTTGGTTACATGAGTGAGTTCTTTAGTGATGATTTGTGAAATTTTGGTGCACCCATCACCTGAGCACTACACACTGCACCATATTTGTAGTCTTTTATCCCTCACTCCCCTCCCATTTTGCCCACTTCTTAATGGAGTTGTTTGTTGTTTTATTGTAAATTTGTTTAAGTTACTTGTTGACTCTGGATATTAGACCTTTGTCAAATGGATTGCAAAATTTTTCTTCCATTTTGTAGGTTGTCTGTTTGCTCTGAGGATAGTTTCTTTCTTTTGCTGTGCAGAAGCTCTTTATAGTTTACTTAGATCCCATTTGTCAATTTTTGCTTTTGTTGCAATTGCTTTTGGCGTTTTTGTAATGAAATCTTTGCCCTTGCCTATGCCCTGAAAGGTATTGCTTAGATTTTCTTCTAGGGTTTTTATAGTCTTGGGTTTTATATTTAAGTCTTTAATCCATCTTGAGTTAATATTTGTATAAGGTGTAAGGAAGGGGTCCAGTTTCATTTTTCTGCATATGGCTAGCCAGTTCTCCCAGCACCACTTATTAAATAGGAAATCCTTTTCCCATTGTTTATCCAAAAACTTATTTCTCAAAAAAAACCCCCAAATTTCCAAGTATTTGCTATTGTGAACAGTGCCATAATAAACATGTGTATGTGTCTTTATAGGGGTAGGGGGCTAGGGGAGGGGTAGCATTAGGAGAAATACTTAATGTAGATGATGGGGTGATGGCTGCAGGAAACCACTATGGTACATATATACCTAGGTAACAAACCTGCATGTTCTACACATGTACCCCAGAACTTAAAGTATACTTAAATATATTTAAAGAGTATATTTAAGTATACTTAAATATATTTAAAGATTATATTTAAGTATATTTTAAAAACCCCAAAATTTAAAGAAAGGCAACCTACAAATAGGGAGAAGACAGTTTTAACACCTATAATGGAAGATGCATGGATATCCAGATTATAAAAAGAACCCCAAATTAGTTTTTAAAAATAAAGAAGAAAACACCATGCAAACTAACAAAGATCACATCAGAGGAATAAGGAAATAGAACATCTGGGCAAAACCAAAACAAAATATCCCTTGGGATTCTCAGAACACAATGTTAAGATGAGGGGCTTAGTCCACACACCTTGTAAATATTATCCTGTATTTCTAGTAGCCAATATCAATTTCCTTTGGGTGTGTTTTATCTTCAGAAAACTTAAAGGCATACAGGAAAACTGGACACAGCTCCTAGAATAATCAATCAAAGTGGTCAATATAAGGGAAAGTAGATCTTATGAGTAAATACTTTTTAAAAACAGGATCTTGTCATATTGGAAAAAAAAAAAAAGAACAAGTTTAGATTAACCCAGAGTCAAACTGTGAATAGTGACGTCTAGCCTGCTTGACTCTGTCTCTCTGTTTTCTCGATACTTCGAGAATAACAACAACTTTCTCATGCTGAATCTTCTATTCTCCTTCCCTTGCTCAATCCTAGGAGACAACTAGAGTTATCATTTTTTCTATCACTAGACTTGAAGCATGAAAACCAACAAGTTTTGGGATTTTCTTGCTCCTCTATCTTGCCCAGGCACTTTCTACTCGAAGGCTAATGAAAAGGAAAATTAAGTTGTGAAGAACTAAAACAGAATTTGGTATTTAACATTATTCCCCCACCCCCCAAAAAAGAAAGAAAGATGGAAAATATTCTTTTGTATTATTAACTTAAGTCCTAGGTGACAGATCTCCAATATGGAAAACCACTAGGTTTTCATGATTTTACAATGCTGTTTATGTGTGTGTAGGTAGGCCCATTTTAATAATGTTTAATAGGTATTAACAGAAAAATAAAATGAAAGATGCCTTCTGAACTACATCATAATTTTGGCAGTCTTAGTTTCACTATTAATTTCTGTTGTCATAACAAGCCTTATTGAAGAGAATAAAAGAGGATTAACTAAGATTCTGTACTCACTGAGAATGGAGCAACCTCTGGTGACTCTTTCTGATTCAGTAATTAGTAACCCAGAAAGCAAAGTCATGGATATGGTTGGAGAGTGCATTATTTAATATTTAGAATTAAAGATTGAGGATATATCATTTTGCCTCATATTATTCTAGAAATATTTCTGACGGTATCTTTAATACTTAAAAGACTATCTTTAAGCTGAGTTTAACGGAGACCTGGGGGAAAGATATTTAAGGTTAGGCTTCCAAGACCAAATGATTGGGGTTAGATACTCTGTTTCTCATTGGCTACACAGTCTTGAGCATGTTACCAACCCAAGTTCACTATGACTCAGCTTCTCACTATGAGGTGAGGACATAATGAAATCATACATATTAAGTGCCAGCTCATGGCAAGTACTCAGTAATTTAATAATGACAAGCTGGCATTCAGCCAGGTTCTAGGTTCTAAGAACAGCTGGGAGTCACAGAGAAATTAATATGCAGGAATGACATAGACTCCATTTCTTAAGTTTTTTACTATTTTCAAGTTCTCTTCTACCGCATATTAAAAATAAGGGCAAACACTGATCATTTATGGTGTTAAAAACCACAGCAGATTAAACAAACTGCAGCCTAATCAACTGGCCACTGGTTTTTGTAAATGAAGTTTTATTGGAACAAAGCCACACCCATTCGTTTACATATTATCTGTAATATGTACAGATACAACTTTGAAATACAACAGTACAACTGAGTAGTTGTAACAGAGATGGTTTCACCTGTAAGCCTAAAATATTTACTATTTTTTCCTTTAAGAAAAATTGGCCAACCTGTTTCTTCCTAAGTCCCAAACAGCATTTTAATTCCTTGCCTCTAAGATCCAACTTAGCTTTCAAGATCAAGCTGAAGGTTCTTCTCATGAAGGCTATCCAGAGCTAAAATTCATACTCTTCTTTCTCCTGACCATTAGCACATATTTAAAATTGGTCCTTACACATGAGTAGAGTAAGCCTGTGCTTTCCAGCAATTTTACCAGTCATGGCTCATACTGAATATTTGTGGCTCACTGAGTTGAAACAGATGAAGCTTATCATGGCTAGATGCTCACTGCCACTAACTCTGGCCTCTTGAGAACTAAGAAATCAAAGTCATGAGCTACATATATAACTAATTCTTGGCAAAGTGGCCAGCACATCTTTTGGTGAGTTATCACTTATGTTGATAAGTGTGACCCAAGAAAGGCACTTCCAACACAGATACATGACCTACCAGTTCTTCAAAAATCAAGTTGGTTCTTGGATCCCTAGATCATGTCTTTTGACATTCAGATACTCCTGAAAACGGTGAAGTCTTCCTGTCTTTTGGGTCAGATATCACTTCCTCTCCCTAACATCATCTCCCCTTACAAGGCCAGATAAAGAGAGAGAATTTTAATGGAGTTCCATACAATGACTCGAAGGGCTGACACATGACTGCAATGCTAAACTGTTGGGAAGGCCAGCATGGTGACACAGGAGTCTTTACAAAAAAAAAAAAAAAAAAAAGCGGAGGAAAGCAGAAATAGAAAGAAAAATAGAATGCTCCATAATTTACTAAAAAGTCATGACTTTACCACATGTTTAACTCATTATTAAATTCTTTCACTTTTTTTCATATTGTTCTCCACGGTTTTTTGTTTGTTTGTTTGTTCACTTGTGGGAGAACTGTGTACCAACGAAAGTTATAAGCATTTTAAAACAAGCACTGCTGTAATTCTTGTTTGTCTCTCATAAGGTCTATGGCACTGCCAAGAAATGTGCTTCTGGGGATCCAAATGACATAGGATACAATGGGAATGGGGTCCGTAGAGTTGCTCAACAAGGTGTTCTTGATACTGAGCACATAGGGAACACTAAATGCTTGAATTAAATGAAGTGCATCAAGGTTGTAAAGTGAAAAGATGCCTCTTAAATGCAGTTCTTGACTCGGTCAACCCCATTGCATCTGAATATTAAAACACAGTAACTTGCAGTGTTGACTTCCCTCAGTCATTACTGCAAGTGTTACAGGGGCATAGATTTTAGTGTCAATCTGAAAAAATCTAACGAATCTAGGTTCAAATCCTAACTCCTTCACATATCTTTGGCGGCCATGGGCAAACTGTCCACTCTCTCTGAACTTCAGTTCCCTCACCTATAAAATGTTAGCTTCTGAATCTTTGCCCACTCTTTTACTATTGTAGAAAGTTGACTTAAGGCTATAAAGAGTCATTATTATTTATTACCATTGTAATTACTCTTAAACATATGATTTGACCATGTATAAGAAATAATAAAATCTTCCAGACAACTTTCATATTGGATACATTTCAAATGATTGTAACTTTTAGAAATACTCATCTAAAATAATATTAAATATTTGACCATTCTACATACAGATAATTCTGTTCTCAGAATGTGAAAAACTCCAAGCATCTTTGAATTATAAAAGTTGTTTCCTGTAAGAATGCTAAGTTATTTCTTCAAGTAATATTTTAATCTGTGAAATGTCAAGTTTAATATGTCAGGAGAAATAAGAGTTTACCAAAATAGAAAAGGTCTGTGATTTAAATAAGCTAAAAATAAGATTGCTCTTCAGGACAATATTCTGCTATCAACAATGAGCAAATAACCACTATGATACACACATACAGTGACTATAATACACATAACACACATACATCAATTTTAAATGCAGGGCTGGGCACGGTGGCTCACACCTGTAATCCCAGCACTTTGGGAGGCCAAGGCGGGTAAACACCTGAGGTCAGGAGTTCGAGACCAGCCTGGCCAACATGGTGAAACCCCGACTCTACTAAAAATACAAAAATTAGCCAGGTGTGATGGTGGGCACCTGTAATCTCAGCTACTCGGGAGGCTGAGGCAAGAGAATTGCTTGAACTCAGGAGGCAGAGATTGCAGTGAACAGAGATCATGCCACTGCCCTCCAGCCTGGGCAACAGAGCAAGACTCCATCTCAAAAAAAAAAAAATTAAATCCAGACTGTTAGAGAGTAAGACTGAATCCCTCAATGCTAGCCTTATGTGCATGTATAATAAATACAATGCACATTTATTTGTTACCACATACTCTCATAAGTCTGTGATAGAATAATACATACATTTTTAATTTGTGGTAGGATCAGCTATAAAGAATGTATTGTTTATATACAGGCTGTCTTTCAGATGCAAGAAGTCATTGCAGAAAAAATAAATCAAATACATTTCCTACCAAGGGATTCACTCTATAGCAGCCCCAAAAAACTAGTACTTAAGCCTACTACTTTCCAAAAACTCTTACCCCAGTTTGGTGATATTTTTCAAAAAAAAAACGCTTTACAAATGCTTCATCAAGTAAACAATTACAAAGAAAAAGGTACAAAATAAAAGCAGAGAAAGTACTTTACAATTGAATTATCAGCATAATCTACACTCCCTATTTTACATTTGTGTGTATTAAAATTAAAAGAAGGCAATCTAATGCAATATGTGATAAAACAGGAGAACAAGGAGTTCATCAAGATAAGAAACGCAGTTTTTGATTACAAAGAATTTTTAATGCCTTAAATCTTTCAATTATTTTGTGTTCCTAATGTGTAATCTTTTTTCTTATCTCTACCAAACTTCAAACAATTCTTATTGTTTGTACAACAAAGAAGTTTCTAAATTTTGAAAGGTTTTGAGAAAACTGCAATCACTACCCAACATTTTAGTTAAACACTTTCTAAACTCTAAATATTTAGACATCTTTCTGGAGTGAAAGAATAGTAGTCTAAGGTGAGAGAAGATTTTCTGCTCCTGAAGTGGAGATTAAATAAAAAACAGGTCGCATGAATAAATACAAGTATGATGAAAAGCACTACGCTTAGAACTGATTGTCTCATAGTAAATTCCGAGGATGGTTTGAGGGTGAATCAATTAAATTCTCTTCAGATTTATTACTTTTCTGATGAGGAATTGGATTTCATATATCACAGTAATCTTCTGTGTGTGTGTGTGTGTGTGTGTATGTGTGTATTACACACAGAGAGACATACTCTCTCTCTCACCAGGCAAGAAGACAATAGAAATCAAATATATAAGGAGGTCTTAATACATACTTAATATGTACTCAATCATCTTATTGCAGCAAATTCTCATTTGCTATCGTTCAGTTTTAAAAATAAGAATAACAAAATCTGACACTATGTTTGCCTTCCCCAGACAAGGACCAAAACTTAAACTGCTCATACAACTCTTTAAAAACTCAAATTACTTTTTCTCTTAAGATTAAAAAAAAAATCTGGCTAAGTTCTTTACTTTGTAAGCCTGCTACTGATTTAATTTTATTCACTGTCTATTAATTTAAAGTGATACTTAGAACTAAAAGATATTTCTCAGCACTGCTCTAGACCCTTCAGTTTTTCCAGAGGACAATACTTCTAAGTAACAAAGACAACTATTCATTTCTGCCAATGGTTTCCCAAAGACTGTATCTTCTCAGTAGGATATGCTAAATATTTCCAACCTGTACATGAAGCAAATTATAAAGGAAACTCACACAATGAATAAAATAATTAAATTATTGTCTATTTGAATTGAGAAAGATGAGTTATGGATGTGATCAGGGAAACCAATGATTGTCTACTGCCACTTAGAGAACTTAAGTAGATCTGAAAGGATTAAACACAACCTTGGGACCACTGTGCCACAATAAATAATGATAATAATAATAAATTAGATAGACACTGGAAAGCACTTAAAAAAAGAGTGTGTGTGTATGTATGTGTGTGTGTGATTTTATGGCTTCAAAATATGTTAAGATCTCAACACATCAAAGCATTTTAATGAAATCTCTAATATGTTAGCAAAATTTAGCTGGACACAGATTATCTATGCCATATCTAATCTGATGAGCTGAGAGACAACCATCACCCTGGTAGTCTCACCGTGTTTTCTCTTCAAGGCCTAAGACAAAAACTGTTTGGAAAATAATTTGTCTAGAAAACCAAATAGTAATAAATGAATGTGGATTTTATTTTTATTTGTGAATTTATTCAGTTGAGATGCCCATCAGATGGCTTGGTGGCCAAGCTTTGTACTTTAATGGGTAATAAAATTACTGTAAAAAATAATAAAAACTAATTAATTTTCACTAAATATTATGTTTTCTTAAAATGGAAACCTTTACAGCATCACTCAAATCCTTTAATTTAGATAATTTTTCACTTTTATTTTATTAAATTATTTGTTGCCATTACAATCATTATTATCATTATAGTACTTACTGTTCCTTTCTTATTATTCATTATTATTACTATTATTATTGTCTTGAAGAAAACAGGGAAAATATATGTAACATTGAGAAGCTGCTATTTTTTATACTGTCAAAAATTTCTACCTTGTTGCTAAATGTGGTATGTGGAGATTAGACATTATAAAGGATTCCATTTGGGGAGTCCATACACTGTTTCTTCTTAGGGTGAAAGATGGGCTTGGTGTTTTAGGCTCTATCTCCCCTGGTTCTCAAGCAGATTAGACGGGAAGATGTATGGTTGGCCTCTTTCTAATATTGCAAGGATAAAGGAATCTAAATGTAGATGCTTCTAAGTGAAATGTTAAGTGACTTGTTCTTTAGGGACATAATTGGATTTTTGTTGAGATTATTATGAAGGCAACTGATATGGCTTTGATCTGTGTCCCTACCAAATCTCACATTAAAATGTAATCCCAAATGTCAGAGGTGGGGCCTGGTGGGAGGTGATTGGATCATGGCAGCAGATCCCTCATGGCTTGGCGCTGTCATTATGATAAGTGAGTGAGTTCTCATGAGATCTGGCTGTTTAAAAGTGTGTGTCACTTTCTCACTTGCTCTCACTCCTGCCATGTGACATGCCTGCTCCCACTTTGCCTTCTGCCATGATTGTAAGTTCCCTAAGGCCTCCCCAGAAGCCCAGAATGTGCCAGCACTGTGCTTCCTACTTATACAGCCTGCAGAACTGTGAGCCAATTAAACCTCTTTTCTCTATAAATTACCCAGTGTATTAACCCGTTTTCATGCTGCTGACAAAGACATACTGGAGACTAGGAAGAAAAAGAGGTTTAATTGGACTTACAGTTCCACATGGCTGGGGAGGCCTTAGAATCCTGGCAGGAGGTGAAAGGCACTTCTTACATGGTGGCAGCAGGAGAAAATGAGGAAGAAGCAAAAGTGGAAACCCCTGATAAATCCATCAGATCTCGTGAGACTTATTCACTACCACAAGAATAGCACGGGAAAGACCAGCCCCCATGAATCAATTACCTCCCCCTGGATCCCTCCCACAACAAGTGGGAATTCTGGGCGATACAATTCAAGTTGAGATTTGGGTGGGGACACAGTAAAACCATATCACCCAATCTCAGGTACTTCTTTACAGCAGTGCAAGAACAGCCTAACACAGCAGCATTTTCTCATTTTAGATTACTGGAAGTAGGGTAGCTTCTTCAACTTTGCATCAGGACACAGCTAGGAATACAAAAGGCCAATGATGAATGATGGACATCGCTGGAGCATCAATCTTGATGGACAAGAATGATATAGAATACTTAGCATTTAGAATTGTCTCCTTTTCTTTGCATTTTAATTCCACTCTGTTTTCCTCAAGGTCTTCAATAACATTTTATTAAATTCTAAGCTTAGTGTGAGTTGAGTTTTCAAAAATTTAAGGGGAAAGCTTCTATGCACACTCAGTATGAAGTCAATTAAGGAGATTTGCTACAAAAACACAGAACTGTCGGAAAAGCCCAAAGTAGCATTCAGGAGACAGAGATGAGAGATAAATTTGTAAAAATGTAAGGCAAAAATGAGTTAATGCTGCACATTCTCTTTTATGACCTACTTTTTCATTAACTTGTTTTGTAAGCAAGTTGCAAGTCATGAAATAGTTTCCATTATTTTTTCAAATGTGTTTTAGTCAAGCAAACCTGTATTCAAAATAAAATTTACTAGAAAATTATACAAACATATGTTAGAAAATGTTTTTTAAAGACAAAATTATGACCCTTACGTGTACATAAAATAAGTACATCAATGTATTTATTTTACTCAATCATTTATGAGGAACTAATGAGGTGATATAGCCAGTTCAAAGGAAAATTCAAAGAACCACACATACATGCATACACAAGTAAGGAGTGTTAAAATGCACTTTCAAATGGACGCAAAATGTCCTAATCAATTGCATTCTGTGAAGACCCACTTAATTTGTATTTCTAGGGACCAAAATAATTTGTATTATCAGTTTTCTACAACTTCCAGAGTTGTCAAATAGCTCAAGGACCATGAAAAGCAGATACAAGCAGGCAGGTGCACCTAGATAGGACACTCAACCATCTGTATTTCCTCCATTTTAAAATCTTTCAAAATTTTTCCTGACATTTAATGAACATTTTTCATTGTTTTTTTTCCTCAATGGTGTTTTAACCATCTAAACCTATGTCAAAAAATAAATATTAAACGTAAAAATCAGAAACATGAGAATGTCTCTTTGAAACAAAGAGGCAGATGGAAGGTCCACAGCTCTGTTGCCCTCCTCCTAGGTGACCTCTGTGTGTCTTCATAGAATCACTCAGGCTCTAAGGCCCACACCTGAGAAACTATTCCTCCATGATGACATTTTAAAATGGCTACATACAGTTGCATCCTTGCACATATAAACATTTATTTCTGGTGAGTCCCACCCCCTTTTTCCTAGAATAGATAAGGTATTTGAAAATAAACTTCCTCTAAAGGTTTATCAGGAGACATATTTTTCAGATTTTACATGTAACAACATAGCCTCAAAAAATGATTTCCAAGAAAATAAACTATATCAGCATAAAAGGCTGCCACAATCCCATATTGTAAAACATTGAGGCTGTTTCTAATATTTCAGTGGATAAAGCTGTGAGAAGCATTTTTAAATATATTATGCCCTTAAGTATAAATTCCTAGAAGTGGAATTTCTGAATTAAACAATATAATGTTTTTTAAGACTTTTGGTACCTATCTTCAATTTACATGCCGGAAAAAAATTGCACCTATCAGCAGTATATGACATTTACCTAAATAGTCAGCAATATTGTATTTTACAACTTTTTAATATTTGCCAATTGCATAGTTGAAAGAAAGTATCTTGTTTTATTTGCATTTTTTGACCAGAGAGGATTAACTTTTTTAAACATATTTTTTGGCTGTTTTACTTTCTACGATGAATTGTTTTGTATATGTATTCTCTTGCAAGGGAAAAGAAATATCTTTCCATCTTATCTTAGGTTCATGGCTGAGGCCTCTATAACAAAAGATAGATTAACACAAGAAAAACATACAAAATGTATTTAACATAAATTTTGTGTGACACAGGAGCCTTCATAAGGAAATGAAGCCACAAAGAAATGGATAAACCTGGGTATTTTTTAATGCTAGCTTTGATAATGAGTGGACAGTTGCACAGAAATATGATTGGCGGATAAAAAGGTATGACACATTAGTAATAAACTGGGAGAAAACTACAAAGGCTTATTTGTTCAGATTCTTGGTGTCTTTGTATCTTGAGCTCATTTCCTCTAGGCACATATTGGGCAACTCTAGAATGAGGGTCTCATGACCTGTTTCAGGGTAGAATCAGAAAATCCCTCCTAGGATTTGATGACCTGTGGAGATGGGAGAGGAGAGGTCAGAGAAAATTTCCTGCTTCTGCAGTTTTCTAAAATGCCATATTTTGGGGTAGCAGGTCCTATACCCTATAGCTCTATTTTTTCATATGTCTAAAGTTAATAAAACTGGCATTATCTAGCCTGTCGTGCAGTCTTGTTTGAACCTTGAACTCTTTTACCTCACCTAACACCTCTTAATATGATGTAGAATTGGTGTTCAACAGCATACTTCAGGAAACACTGAGTTATCAACCTAATTGAATACCTAAAGAATTCCTCAAACAACTAATCTTTTCTAAACCCAAATTAATGCCATTATTTTTTTAAAAAAACTAAATATTTACTTAAACATGAATGTCTACTGGATTTCTTATTCAGTTCTAATTGATCTATTTCTGTTTCCTGTTCCACACATTTTTATTTAATGCAATTTTATGATACTTTCAAAACATAAGATAAACTGGCCCTTTCTGTTTGGAGGGTCTTTTTGCCACTTTTAAATAGTTTTCATGAACTTTGATTTTTTCAAGTTTCCAACTTGTTTTTGTTAAGCTTGGAAATTTATATTTTATACAAAATTCTCAAATGTAATTTGTCTAGTTTGCATAATTTTCAAAACTTTCCAAAACCTTCTAATTATATGTTCCTTCTAATCATAGTGTTTTAAAGTTATGTTTTACTTATTATTTGACTAGCAATGTAAATATATTGCTTTTTTCAAATAGTTTTACATATAATTTTTTAATTTTCAAAATTGTTTTCATTTTGGCTTATGATTTCATTTTAAAAATTCTTCCGTTTCTGTTCTTTTTCCAAATTCTTTGTGTAAATGCTTAATTTAGTCCCTGAATTTCTTATGCTATAAAGGTCTCTGTATGCTCTCCTGAGAACATTTGACCTCATGTCATTTTTAATTTATATTATATACATGTTTGAATGTATAGAAAAACATAGAGAATGGTATAATGGACTTGAGAACCCTTGACCCAGATTTAATCATGATCATGATTAGCATTTTACCCAGGACATAGTAAGTACTCAACAAATGTTAGCTCTTCATATTATTGAGATGTTGAGGGCAGCTTAGAATTAGTATTACTTTTAAAAATACTAATAGATGAGGCAATTTTTGCCTCTTAAATGGATGATAGGTATTTTCTGAAACATTCATGAAGAGCACTATAGGTATTCCCTGTCTCCTTGTTATTCATTCTGGAATAATTACGTGTTAATTCTGGGGATGAGGTGCAGAGTAGGACAAAGGGGCTGAAATAGCATGAGAGGTAAAAAATATGGGGGAGGCTTTCTAGCAGAGTAAGGATTACAGTAATGAAATTGATTCAGCAGGCAGCATCTCAGCTCTGTTAGACCATCAGACATATGGCACCCACAGTGTGGCAGCTGCCAAACTATTGCCAGAATCATTTCAAGTAACAAGGTTATAAGGCATCTGGTATAATCTGAGTGTCCAAATATTTTCCTTTTTCTTATCATGTAAGTATAGAGAGTACCATTCTTAAGCCACAGCAATTACATCCCATAGTATTTCATCAGTTTATTGTACCCTCCCCCAAAACTTTATTATCTCTACTGTAAACTTTGCTCAAAAACACAAGCATTATAGTGAATTGTCTGGAATGCTAAATAGAAGTCATCTATTACTTTCTTTTAAAAGTAATTTCTTTTAAAAGTAATGTTTTACTTTCTTTTAAAAGTAGTGTTTAGATTCGGATAGTTTAGAGCCCAGTAAGCTAAGCCAGGGAATAATGAATTTGAACTTTGAGTTCTAACTTTGACAGGTTAGAACATTGAGTTCTAACTTTGACTGGACTTCAAGTTCTTTTGACACTTAAGGATAAAATAATAAAATTAACTATATATGTAGTGGTTGTAAGGTATAGAGTTTAAAATTATAAATTAATTAAAAAACAATTGAAATAAAACTGAAAATAAGTTTTATGACAATAAAGAACATGATCATGGAATTTAAAGACCAGAGCTTGTTAATGATCTCAGTGCCATTTTCATTCATTTCTGAGATATGAGATATTAAATATATGAAATAGTGAAATTAAAATGATAAGATATAAAAAAGAATGTTATAATGATTTAAAACTTTAGATTTTCAATAAATGTTACTAACACACTTATCAGTGAAGTATAAATATCCATAAAATTTAGAACAGGACTTTAGGGGTTATTTAAACGATGATCCGCAAAGTATATCTCCTAGCGTCATTGTCTCATTGTAAAAAAAAAAAATTTTCAGAAACATTGAGTTAAACAAAGTTACTAGGTTTCTTTACTGCTGTACTTCTCAAAGTCTTTCAAATGTAAATTTCTTCATGACTTAATAAATGTGACATCAAGAGAATATAGCATTGATGTTTCCTGAACTTAGTTGATCAAGGAACTCTCTGCTGCAGATCTTGAAGAGCTAGGATATAAGTTTTCTTTCAGAAGTGCTAATACAAATTGAGCACTCTATGTTAAGCAACAGAACTAGAGTCCAGAAAAATTAAGTGCCTGAAAAATGGCAGAGACAGAACTAGAAACAGTAAATCTTGACTTTGTCTAGTGATTTTTTAAAAACTTATTTTCTGACTGACATTTATATAATATGGTGGTGAACTAATTTTTTTAGGAGGCAGTTTTACCACATTTTCTTATTTCACAAATTATTGTCATTGACATAGGTGGAAACTCACTAAAACTCTTGCTTTACTTAGGCAAAAATGTATCCTCCCACTCTCCACACACGAAGTGCACAGTATTGTTAACTTGATTTCATTTACCTAACTTAGTTCTTAAATCAGGGAAAAATAAGAGGTGTGTCTGCCTAAAGCACAAACTTAGCTCACAGCCGTTCACATCACATTTTCTTTCAAAATATATTTGAAATTGCTTCTGAAAAGTTCAGAATGCCCAGTGACATGGAAATGCATTGCACACAGCAGTGCACATCACCATCTGCCTAGGCAAAGTTGTCCTTTTTGCTGAGTTGAGTGGAAAGGTTAGTTTCAGCTTAGCTCTGTGTGTGGTTGGGCAGTTCCCAGCTGCAAACCAAAACAGCACAGGGAAATGTTTATTAAAAAAAGAAAAACTGCACAATTAGTGTGTGTGGCCAGTGTGAGCTGGGTTAATTTCCTGTGTGGGTGAGATTGTTACATGGATAGGCTCAGGTGGCTGAGAGAAAGGTGTGGCTCCCTCTTAGGGCTATTGAGGAAACCTTAAATAAAACAAGGCATTGCTTATGTAATTGCAAAGGTTGACAGAGGAATTGTGAACAGTTTACAGTACAAAACCAAGACACATTTCACCTACTATGGAAGTTAATCTAAATTGGGATCCAATGGAAGAAACGGAGAATATTTGTCTTGAACATTTAGCCTGCAGTAAGTTAACAGGATCTCTGTCTTAAGGAGCGATGTCAATTGGAACAGCATTACTTATTCTCCTATGCATACAGAAAACCAGTTTGGTTGCTGGCAGTATCAGAAACTGATCATGTTCCTGAATCATTTATTTTTGACAGCAGAGCCATAGGCCACGCTTCACATGTGTAGATAAAATTCAGATGGCATGTGCAAACCTGCCAGTAAAATATCATTTAAAATCAGAACTGATGTTCTAGCCATTCTCAAAAAGAGATGATTTCACAGTCTGGTGATAAATATAGAATTATGGCATCTGTTCACTTCACAGAGTTCACTCTTTATTCTCTAATTTAAGAAAAGGCATACAATGCACTTGTCTCTGGGCACATTTTCAACAAAGAACAATGTGTTGTAATAAATTAAGAAAAGATCTGAGCTTTTGATGAATTGTAGTGAAAACTTGATTAAGATAAATTGAGCTTTTCAATACACACTTAAGTGCATAATTCACAAACTATAAAGGAAAAGGAGGAAAATTTTTCTGTGAATATCTAACCTCCATGTCTTACAACTTATAGAACAGATCAGACAGCACAAATTTCTGCTAACTGTGCACTGTTCTGGAAGTTCATCAACAACCATGATAGCAAGTCTTGAGTAAAAATATGTAAAGAATACCCAAAACTGCTTATTTCCTACTCGTTGACACAAACAAGCAAAATGAAATGCACCTGTTCTGAAAACTGTTTATGTACAACCTTACAATTTCTTTCCATCACATTATTAATTCCAAGTACAAAGAAATTGAAGGACAGAATAACCTGTTACAACAGTTATATAATTGTAACTTCTTGCGATTGAAGAAAGACTAAAGAGAGATGGAAGGAAGAATATCCAATAAAGCTGAGTTCTAGGGAAAATATTCTAGATGAGTGGTTTCTAGAATTTGGCCTGGCAAGATTTCTGGAGTCTTACATGAAGCCCCATTACCCTAACTCTTGTGTTGAGTAAATTCTGCTACTGTATAATTCTGTTGTAAAATCTAGATCAGGTCAAAAGAATGTATATTTTTGAATATAGTTAAAGAGAGTAACAAAAGGAGCACATTACAGTAATATCTCATCTTGAAACTACTTGAAAATAGATCAGATTTTGTTGATATATTTATTTGCAAACTTCCTTCTGAATCTTTAAGATTAAATGAAATAGTGTAAGAATACATGTCCACATATAGTTATATAACATATCCTGCAATGTATATAATATATAAAATGCTAATGTGTATTTATTGCATATAATATGCATATAATATATGCATATTATGTATAGTGTAGCATATATGTAATATACATATTACATATAATATATGTGAGTGTATAGATTATGCTGACTATATAAGTGCATATAGATGTATAATATTTCTATGAATGTAAAACATTAATTAGTATCTCATTCAAGTTAATAACTAAGCCTATATACATTTTTTTCATTTTATATAAATATATTTTGTGTTAGACATGCAATTTTAAATAAGAAATTATCAAGGGATTAGTATATTGTTTTGTCTACATAGTGTCCTATTAAATGAAATTTAAAATAGCGAAAATCTACGATATTTTCCAGTTGTTTAATATCTTCAGTCATTCATTCATCATTTGTTCATTAACCATTTTGAAAATTAGTTATTAAGCAGCTAAGTTATACTAGGCTTTGTGATTGCTGTTGCCTATCTTAGGTAAGTTAAAAGCAGTAGATAATGTAATCAGCAAATAGTTAATTGCTGTTTAATGTTGTCAATGAAAAGGAGTGTTACACAAAATCAGAGGTTTTTATTACTAGGCTTCTTAAATTTTTAAAAATTAATAATGATAACAGCTCTCCAAATGATCTTACAATACTGAGGAATCTCTTCAAGTTAAATACAACATTGTAGATTTTGAGTACTATGTCAAATGACTTAAAATTATGTTTGCTTTGCAAAAATGACTTTCTATAGGAGAATGAGGGAAAAAGAAGTGGGTAAAGATCCCTTATTAATGGTGATTTAGCTTCTTTAATATCATACACTTCTCAGCAAAAACTTTGATCAGTTAATTGTAAATAAATCAGAAACGTATGAATTAAATTTCTTCTGAAATGTACTTGGGTCTAAAAATAAACGTGAAACATCCTTGTCAAAATGCATTTTAGATTTTATTTTACCCAAAATGCTTGAATAATAGTTCAAGATGTTCAATGAAACCAAAACACAGCTGGTTTCCTCCATCCTTAATGCTGTAATTATAGAATTACTGTGGATGAGATGAAGCCATAACTTTAGCAAGCATTCAGTAAGAATACAGATAGCCAGATAACTAGATTAAGCAGTTTTTAGTAAAACTTGCATCACTTTCATGCTTGAAGTACCATAATATAAACTTAATTTCAAAATATCAATGACAGAAAAAAACAGCTTATTAGCTATTGCATATTTATGCAATAATATATTCAAAGAGACCCAATATTTATAAAATTGTATAGTAGCTAACACTGCCAAATTCTACTAATTTCTACTAATTGAGAAAATTAACTCATTACAGTCTCTGGGAAATTCTGTTCATAGTTTCAAAACAAGCATTCCCAGCGTCTGAAAGGTAGCCCTTTTCATTTTTTATATTTCTGTGTTATTAGCTTTACTTCAAATATCCTCACTATTCTGAAGGTTTTCATTTATAAATATTATGGGGTCCCAGAAAAGATTTTTAGATAGGATTGCTTAATTGTCATTAAATGTCTAAATTCTTAGCATGTATGAGTTTCTTACTTTGTCTCTCCCACCTCACACCCCTGGGCTTAGAGAGGTTGCTTAGATGATATTGAGAGGTGCCAGCGTGCCGGCAGCCCTTGCTCGCTCTGGGCGCCTCCTAGGCCTCAGCGCACACTCTGGCCGTGCATGAGGAAGCCCTTCAGCACGCCGCTGCACTTTGGGAGCGCCTCTCTAGGCTGGCCGAGGTCGGAGCCAGCTCCCTCTGCTCGTGAGGAGGTGTGGGGGGAGGGGCACAGGTGGGAACCGGGGCTGTGCACGGGGCTCACCGGACAGTGTGAGTTCCGGGTGGGCGTGGGCTCAGCAGGCCCGCACTCTGAGCGGCGCCAGCCCAGGGCAGTGAGGGGCTTAGCACCCGGGCCAGCAGCTGCGGAGGGTGCGCCAGGTCCCCCAGCAGTGCCAGTCTGCCGGCGCTGCACTCAAATTCTCGCTAGGCCTCAGCTGCCTCCCCAGGCTGCAGGGCTCGGGACCTGCAGCCCGCCATGCCTGAGCCTCCCACCCTGGCGCCCTGGTCTCCTGCACCGCCCGCGCTTCCTCGACGAGCCCCACACCCTGCTCCGTAGCTCCTGGTCCCATCCACCGCCCAAGGGCTAAGGAGTGCGGGCCACAGGGCCAGACTGGTGGGCAGCTCTGCCTGCTGCCCTGGTGCAGGATCCACTAGGTGAAGTCAGCTGGGCTCCTGAGTCTAGTGGGGACTTAGAGAACCTTTATGTCTAGCTAAAGGATTGTAGATACACCAGTCACCACTCTGTGTCTAGCTCAAGGTTTATAAATGCACCAATCAGCACTCTGTGTCTAGCTCAAGGTTTGTGAATGCACCAATCAGTGCTCTGTGTCTAGCTAATCTAGTGAGGACTTGGAGAACCTTTATGTCTAGCTAAGGGATTGTAAATACACCAATCAGCAGTCTGTGTCTAGCTCAAGGTTTGTAAATGCACCAATCAGTGCTCTGTATCTAGCTAATCTAGTGGGGACTTGGAGAACTTTTGTGTCTAGCTGGGGGGATTGTAAACACACCAATCAGCACCCTGTCAAAATGGACCAATCAGCTCTCTGTAAAACAGACCAATCAGCTCTCTAAAATGGACCAATCAGCAGGATGTGGGTGGGGCCAGATAAGGGAATAAAAGCCCGCTGCGGAGCCAGCAATGGCAACCTGCTCAGGTCCCTTTGTGCATGGTGGAAGCTTTGTTATTTTGGTCTTGCAATAAATCTTGCTGCTGCTCACTGTTGGGATCTGCACTGCGTTTATGAGCTGTAACACTCCCTGCGAAGGTCTGCAGTTTCACTCCTGAGGCCGGAAACCATGAACGCACCAGAAGGAAGAAACTGCGAACACATCTGAACATTAGAAGGAACAAACTCCGGACATGCCACCTTTAAGAACTGTAACACTCACCGTGAGGGTTCGCAGCTTCATTCTTGAAGTCAGTGAGACCAAGAACTCACCAATTCTGGACACGATATGATTGTCCAAACAAGCACTGTTTGGTAGAAATATAAGGTGAGCCACATGTCATTTTAAACTTTCTGATACACACATTTAAAAAACATTTACAGGTGAAAATTCACTTTAATAATATATTTTAATCTAATAGATCTAAAATATTGTCATATTAACATGCAATCAACATTTAAAAAGCCCTGAGATAGTTTATGGATTTTTGGTAAAAATCTTTAAAGTCTGATGTATATTTTCTATTTACAGCACATCTTAGTTTCAACTATTCACGTTTCAAGTGCTCAATAATCACTTATGGCTAGTGATTACTGGTTAGCTCACAATAGAATTTAAGTCTCTACCCTCCTTATCTGCGAGGTGCTGATCCATTTTTCTCCACTTCAACAGGAAAATTTCATAAAAGAGTTATCTCCAATTTTGTCTCCAATTTAAATACAATTTCCTTGAAAGCTCTTGTTTCCAGTTACTCTTCACCACATAATTCCAAGAGTCTCTCATTGCCATCTTTCAACTAAAGCTGCTTGGGTCAAGGTCGCCAATAATTATCTTCATGTTGTTACACAGATAATTGACTCTTTATCCTTTGAACCCCTGTTCACTTGAACTCAAGAATACCACACTGCTGCTTTCCCTCCTACCTCACTGGACGCACCTTTTCTTTTTGCTTACTCCTCCATGTCTTAGCACTGGAGTAGTCCAAGGGTCAGCTCTTGACCCTTTACCCTCTATGTACTCACTCCACGTGGAGATCTCATACCGTTTCATAGCTTTACATATCATCTATGTGTAAATGGCTGACAAATAGAGTTCTTTCCTGAACTCTGGACTCACACATTTAAAATGTCCACTTGATGTCTGATAAATATGACATGAGCATATCCCATACTAAAATCCTATTCGTTCCCAAATGTGCCTCACTTATGGTTCCTCATCTTAGTTAATAGCAGATCCATCTTTCCAGTTTCTCAAGCCCTGGACTCCTTCTCAAACTTGACTCCTCTTTCTCTCATTCTTGACATTCAATCAGGAAATATTGTTGGCTAAATCTTGAAAATACAACTAGTACTCCTCAACAGCTCCAGTTCTACCAACCTATGCAATCCACCATCTTTCCGTGCCTGGATTATTACATAAGCACCTTGACTATTCATTTGCTAACTACCATGTTTGTCCTTTTATAATCTTTTCTCAACAGAGCCCTCAGAGGCAAAATAAAGACAACTACAGTTAAATAAAAACTGGGAGAAAATTCCCAAAAGAGCTGCTGTAAAGAAACTTGTAAATAAGCCATTTAAAGTAGCAAAATATAAATAACATTTTCTGTATCGAAAAATAGTGTTTAATTTGTGAGGCTAAATAATTAAGCACTTAATATTGAAGCTAAAATTTTCTAAAATCTTATTGTTTATGTAGGGAAGTCTTTTTAAAAATTTTAATTTGAACTTGAACTTTGTCAAGTTAAAGATTCTTTATAAAATAAGATTAACCACAAAAAAGGAATAAAAATAAAGTTATAAACTTTTAACTAGTGCAACTAAAAAATGGGAGAAAAGGGAACCAAAAAAATCAGTCATTCCTTACAATAGAAGAATAGGTGGGAAGAAAACTGCAATAATCTGAATAAAAATAAATCTGAAAAAAGAAGGTAGAAACAAGTACATATATATCAATAATTAGCATACATGTAAGCTCACCAGATAAAATACAGTATTTTTCAGATTTCATTTTTAGAAACCTAACTATATGTTGTTTATAAGAAGTAGACATAAGTATAAAAATGGTTTAATGAAAAAACTGAAAAGATATATGTTAGACAAATATTAAGAAAAAACAAAATCTGGGCATATCCATTTTAGTTGTGAGCGCAATAGATCTTAGGGCAAAAAAACTTTGGGTATGTTTACTACTTATACTAGAAATGCCATTCACCAGAAAAATACAGTTCTAAACACTTTTGCACTTAATACAAGAGACTAAAAATATGTAAAACAAAAGTTGGTAAGACTACTGGGAAAAATCAATAGAACTACCAGCATATTGAGAAAATCAATACAACTCTCAATTATTGATGAGTTAAGCATACAAGCAAATCAACAAAGATAGGGAAAATTTAAGAAGTAACGCAAATAAAATAACTTATCTAATAGGTATATTTAAAATTCTGCATACATTTAAGTAAAAATACATATACTTTTAAAGCACTCATGGAAATTGACTGAAATTGACCAAGTAGGTGAACACAAGTATAGTCTCAATAAATATCAGAAAAATAGATTTCAAAACATTCCATACTCTGACCACAAAGCAATTGTGTTAGGCAGTCATAAAAAAGATAAAAACTTTAAATTCCTCAATGTTTGAAAATTAGAAAAGCACATTTCTAAATAACCCATGTGTTACAGAAAATGTCATAATGAATGTTTACACATACTTATAACTGAATGAATAAGAAAAGATTATATATAAAAACGAGAGATGTAACGCAAATTGAGATACAAAGGAAAATTATAGTCTTAAGTGCTGGTGGTAATTAAAAAAAAGAAAGACTAGTAATAATCTGTCCAGTTCAAGAAGGGGAGAAAAATAATAAATATGAAGGAATTTGATAAAAGGAAAAGTATATAATCAGAAATGAATGAAATAGACAACAATGATACATTAGAAAAGACTGACAAAAAACATGTATATTTAAAAAATAAATCTGTATCAGACCAGTCAAGAAAGATAAAGCATAAATTAATAATAGCATGATTAAAAAAGGAACATGCTGATATAAGAGAATAAAAAACAATATTATAATCACCAATTCTGGGCAAATATACTTGAAAGTTTACATGAAGTGGTTAAATTAATAGAAAAATATAACATCAGTAGAAAAATATAACATCAATGGAAAAATATAACATCAAAAACGAACCCAAGAATACATAGAAAACCTAAATAATGCTATAATTATTAATGCATTTGAGGCAGTAATTAAAATCTTCCTATAAAGAAAACGCCAAGATAAGACCATTTTGTAAAACCATTTTACTAACTTTTCAAAAAATATGTTATTCCAGTCTTCTATAAGCTTTTCTAGAGAACAAACTAGGACTATTTCTCAATTATTCTATGAGTTGAGAACTGAAAAGGAAATTTGCAAGCCCATTTTACTTATACAAATTGGTTAAAAAGAAAATAAAACGCCTAACAAAATAATAGCAATCTGAAATCAGCAGTATGTGTGTGGGGAGAGATGGAGAGTCGGGGGAAGAAGGTTAATAAACCAGGACTAACTTAGTTTATCCCCAGAATGCAAGGATAGTTTAATTTTAGAAAATCAGTAAATGTTCTTCACCAGATTAACAGATTAAATAATGAAAGAATTTTTTATTAAATGAATGCAAATAATTTAACACCCACATATATATACATATATATATTTAAATAAATATAAATAGAAGGGTAATTCTTTGACCTCATGAGGAATATATAGGACTATCACATGTGGTTTTGCTGATTGTGCACTAAAATTCTCTCTCTATGAGCATACTGCTCTCTGGAATCGTGCTCTTGGGGAAAAAAAAACCAACTATCACAACGGGCATGTTTTTAGGGGAAATGTTAGAATACAAGTAGGCCAGTTATCATCACTTCTAATACATATTTTGTTATAAAGCCTATTTAGCAAAAGAAAATATAAAGAAATTTAAATATAAATGTAATTTCTTGCAGATAATATACTATTTAAACAAAGTTCAAAAGAAACTTCAGAAATCCTTATACATAATAATATATGTCAGCAAGATTTCTGGAAATAAAATCAACCTATAAAGGTCAAGTGTATTTTTATACAACAAGAAAAACACACATAATACAATTTAAAATAATGCCACATACATTGTTAACAAAAATAACAAAGTATCAAAGAATATATCTGAAAAAAAGATATTTCTTCACAATCTTGAAGAAAATGATAAATTTTACTAAGAGAAGTTACCTAAGACCTATATAAGTGCAGAGATAATGCATATTCATGCACAGGAAAGTGATATGTAACAGATGTCAATTCTCCCCAGTTGACTCATAAATTTGCTGTAACTGCAATTAAAATTGCAGTAGTAATTTTCATAAAATTTGCTATGTTTCTAAAATTATATGGAAAAGCAAATAGCTAAATATTGCCAATCTATGTTTATTTAAATAAATGAAATATGGACTTCCTACAATACAGTAAGCCTTATAGTAAAATGATAGTAATTAAGTTATTGTACAATAGATGTAGAGACAGATAAACTTATCAGTGCAAGAGACTAGAGACCCCCAAACAGACCCACATACAAAAGGAATATTAATATTGTCAGAGGTATCATGGTAAATCAATATAGTAAATACAAGCTAGGAAAAGTAGTTAGTGGTAAGGGGGAGCAAATGAGATTATATCCTTACCACATAGCTTACATAAAATTAACTCCAGATGGATAAAAGAGTTAAATACATATCAAAATCAAAACCTTAGAAATTTTTTAAAGAATACACATCAGGTCTTAAATCCAACCTTAAATAAGCTATAAAAATTCATGTAAAATTTCTGAATAAAAATAAAGGCATACCTCGTTTTATTGAATTTCACTTTATTGTGTTTCGCAGATATTATGGCTTTTACAAGTTGAAGGTTTATGGCAACCCTGAGTCAAACAAGTCTAACTGCATCATTTTTCTAACAGCATGTGCTCACTCCATGTCTCTGTATCACATTTTGGTAATTCTCACAATATTTGAAACTTTTTCATTATTATTATATCTGCTATGATGATCTGTGATCAGTAATCTTTGATGTTAACTGTTGTAATGGCTTTAGGACATCATGAACCACGCCCATATAGACAGTGAACTTAACCAATAAATGTTGTTTGTGTCCTAACTGCTCCATCGACTGGCCATTCCTCCATCTCTCTCCCTCTCCTCAGGCCTCCCTATTCCTTGAGACACAACAATATTAAAATTAGGCCAACTAAGAATCCTACAATGGTTTCTAAATGTTCAAGTGAAAAGAAGAGTTGCACATCTCTCATTTGAAATCAAAAACTAGAAATGATAAAACTTAGTAAGGAAGGCATGCCAAAACTGAAACAGGCCAAAAGCTAACTCTTGTGCCAAATAGTTAGCTTGTGAATGCAAAGGAAAAATTCTTGAGGGAAATTAAAAGTGCAACTCCAGTGAACATATAAATGATAAGAAAGCAAAGTAGCCCTATTGCTGAGTTGGAGAAAGTTTTAGTGGCCTGGATAGAAGATCAAACCGGCCACAACATTTCCTTAAGTCAAAACCCAATACACTAAAAATAAAAAAAATTTTAATTCCAAATACAGAGCAAAGCCCCAATTTTATTCAAGTCTATGAAAGCTGAGATAGGTGACGAAGCTGTGGGAGAATAATCTGAAGCTAGCCGAGGTAGTTGGTTCATGAGGATTAAGGGAAAAAAGCATCTCTATAACATAAGAGTACAAAGTGAAAACAGTAAGTGCTGATGTAGAAGCTGCAGTAAGTTATCCAAAAAATCTAGCTAAGACAATTGACAGTGGTGGCTACATTAAACAACAGATTTTCAGCGTCAATGAAGCAGCCTTCTATTGGAAGAAGACACCGTCCAGGACTTTCATAGCTATAGAGGAGAAGACAATACCTGACTTCAAAGCTTCAAAAGACAGACTGACTCTCTTGTTAGGAACTAATGTAGCCGATGATTTTAAGTTGAAGCCCATGTTCATTTACCATTCTAAAAATTCTAAGACCCTTACGAATTATGCTAAATCTACTCTGCCTGTGTTCTATAAATGGAACAAACAAATCTCAATAACAGCGTATCTGTTTACACCATGGTTTATGAGCTATTTTAAGCCCACTGTTGACATCTACTGCTAAGAAAAAAATATTTTTTCTCAAAATATTACTGCTCATTGACAATGTATCTGGGCACTTGAGAACTCTGAAAGAAATATACAAGGTGATTTATTTTGTTTCCATGCTTGCTAACACAATATTTATTCTGCAGCCCGTGGATCAAGGAATCATTTCAACTTTCAAGTCTTATTAGTTAAGAAATACATTTTGTGTGGCTATGACTGCCATAGATAGTGATTCTTCTGATGGATTTGGACCTGAGCAAAGTACATCGTAAACCTTTTGAAAAGAATTTACCATTCCAGATGCCACTAAGAACATTGTGACTCATGGGAGCAGATCAAAATATCAACATTAACAGGAGTTTGAAAGACGCTGATTCCAACTCAAATGGATTACTTTGAGGGGTTCAAGATTTTTCATGGAGGAAGTAACTGCAGATATGGTAGAAATAGCAAGAGAACTAGAATTAAAGATCATAATTAAAGACATGCTGCAAGTGTGAAGTGAAATTGAAGACTGAAGATGTGACTCAATTGCTGCAATCTCATGATAAAACTTAAGTGGACGAGGAGTTGCTTCCTATAAATGAGCAAAGAAAGTGATCTCTTGAAATGAAATCTGCTCCTGGTGAAGATGCTGTGAACACTGTTGAAATGACACCTCAAGATTTTTACCTGCACTTAATTGATAAAGCAGCCACAGGGCTTGAAAGAATTGACTCCAATTTTGAAAGAAGATCTGCTGTGAGTAAAATGTTTTTAAACATCATCACATGCTACAGAGAAATTTTTCATGAAAGGAAGAGTCACTTGATGCAGCAAACTTCATTGTTGTCTTAATTTAAGCAACTGCCACAGCCACCCCAGCCTTCAGCAACCACCACCCTTATCAGTCAACAGCTATCAACATCAAGACAAGACACTCCATTAGCAAAAAGATTATGACTCTCCGAAATCTCAGATGATCATTAGCATGTTTTAGCAATAAAATATTTGGTAATTAACAAAAGCACATATTTTTTAGACATAATGCTATCCACACTTAATAGACTACAAAATAGTGTAAACATAATGTTTAAATGTACTAGGAAATGAAAACATTTATGTAACTCACTTTATTGTGACATTTGCTTTATTGTGGTGGTGTGAAATTGAACCTGCAATATACTTCAAGTACGTCTTTAATGATGGACAAATTAAACTACATGAAAACTAAGAATATCTGTTCAACAAAGGAAATGTTCAAAAAGGCAATAAAACAATAGCTATAATAATTTTGCAATACAAATAACCATCAAAGGGTAACTGCTATAGACTATATACTGAATTCCTACAAATGAATAAGAAAAAAGGCAAAAAGAAAAAAAAAGTAGAAGAATGGGAAAGATCGGAATATTTATTCTAAAAGTAAATGCATAGAACCAATATTAGAAATTAAAGAAATTTAAATTTAAGCTTAAGGATCTACCATTTAATCATTAGTATTAATTATATATTATTAGTGTGAGTATAAATTGGTACAACCACTTTGAAAACACATGTGGCATTTTCCTGTAAATTTTAATATTTGCATATTCTCAACCTAGCAGTGCCTGTCCTACTAGGTTTATACCTAGGGAGACATATGTGCACCAGAAGACTGCAAGGATATTTATATCACCATATTAGTAAAACATTAAAACCTGGAAATAACCCAGATATCCATCATTAGAGCAGATAAATAAATTTTAGTATGTTTAGAATTAAATTTTTTCAGAAGTAAAAATGAATGAACTACAGCTATATCCATACATCCATTACTGTAATATTACACACAATATATTATTTAAACCTCAAAAAGATGGAAGGTTTAAAATATTTTATCATATATATGATAAAAACACTTTCTAAAAACAAAATAAATAACATTCGAGGTAGCGATTATTACTCTCGGAGGGGCCCGGTGGCTAAGGCCTGTAATCCCACACTTTGGGAGGCCAAGGCAGGAGGATTGCTTGAGCCCAGGATTTCAAGACCAGCCTGGGCAACACAGTGAGACCTCATCTCTACAAAAACATGTAAAAATTAGCTGAGCCCATGTAGTTATAAATTAGTGGTAACATCCTAGTTCTTAAATTGAGTGATAGGCCCCCATATAGTCATTATAGAATCTTAAACTTGTTAAGTAAAAAATGGATTCCTACATGGACCAATGATTATAATGTACTGTAAACTGAGGATTTGCCTAAATTTTATAAAGTTATAAAAGGAGTAGTTTGTTTAGTTAAAAGTGTTCTCATAATTTTGAAATAAACATATGAAAGACTTCTTTCCCTATTATGAGAGATGCCAAAACATAAAAGATATTCATCGCTGTTACTTAGAACATGACCTTTGATGCCATTAAATTCTGTAGGGAGGAGGCAAGGGGTGGAGAAACAGTTAAAAGCTTGGGCTCAGAAATTGGGCTTTCCGCATTTCAATTTCTGATGTCTGTCTCTACATGCTGTATGACTTTGGACACGTTATTCAGTTCTCTGTGAAATAAGAATGACAGTGATCATGGGGTTGTGTTAGGGCTTAAAATGTGTAAAGTGCACCAAAAAATGTTAATCACCAATATTAGTAGTGAAAGTGACTTGGAAGGGCCTAGCTGCCTGGCCAACAGCTGAATGCTGTCACCTCCTCCTTGCCACTCTTGGACTGGGCAGTCAGGACCCCCCATCCTGCTTTCCTGGTATCCAAATTGAGCATGTTAGGGAGTGTCCTGACGTCATTTTTGGGGTTCCTAGATGAGGGTGGTGTCTGAGGCCTCTGATCTAAGACTTCTGGTTATTAAGGGGAACAAAATGGCCTCCACTTAAAAGGTAATCTCTTCTCCAAAACTGAAGTCTCTTCATCTGTGGAAGGCAGCTTGGACTACCACTCTTCTCTTTTCAATCGTTAGTGTCAAAACACAAAAGGCTAAGCATCAACAAATACCCACAAATTATCATAGCACTTTATCAATGTAGGAATAAAAATAACCTGTTTGGGGCAAGAGGTACCAGGATGCAATGGCAACACATGACAACTAGGTCATGCCTCAGTCAATCTGAGACTTGACTTGTTGGGGTTCCTAGATGAGGGTTGTGTCTGACAAGTTAAGTCTTGACTCTTCTGAGACTCAGTGCCTTTTGCTGCAAGAAATTCTCCAAGAAGTCAGAATTGTTTTTCCAAGGTCCTTCTGAGCTCCAGAATTTTGAGTCTTTACAAGCAGTAGAAAGTCTTCCCCAGTGGGTATATTTTCACCACATACATAATCAATTAGCCTTGCGCATTTGCCATTGTCCTCACCAAAGGCTCTGGAAGAGTAATAGCTGGTGACAGGAGAGAGGGAGTTGAGTGGGTTTCACAGCTAGCCAACTGGAGAATATCTTCATTGCACCAGACTATAGCTGGGTTACCCAACAAGATTAGCTGTCCAAGTGTCCAGATTAAATTATTTATTTTTCCATTAGTTATCTGAATACAACTTAAGTTTCTGTGGGTGAATAAAATCACATGACATTAGTGAAGATATGACATTTTAAAAGAAGCTTAGGTACTTCCTTAATAAGCACCCTAAAAATAAACAGAAGAACAGAATGAAGGAAGTCACCCTAATACATTTATAAATGTGTGGTATTTCTCATAGTGAGAGTGAAGAGTAAATTCTGTATCTACTTTGCACACAGCCAAATGTGCTATGAAATATTACTGATGTACTTGACAAATTCCCAAGTATAGCATCAGCCTTGCTAAAATACTTGCTGGCACGACATTGCACTTCCAAATTTAGCATTATGGCTGACAGCATTTTTCTTGGTCTCTCAAAAATGACCAGCCAAAATTGTACTGCATACATTTTGAAAGGATCTGATACTTAATTCTCTCTTTTTAGAAACTAAATTTCCTGAGTGTGAAACAGGTAAACCTTCAGATACAACTGTTAACCTTTTCAGGTTTAGG